>NC_071654.1:264629-367028 GCF_014839835.1 Dryobates pubescens | reverse complement strand
TTTTCATTTTAGGTTGAAAACGACAACAAACAAATGCTAGATCAAAAAAAAAAAGGGAAAAGGGAGAATGCCCCATAGCTTACTTAAGCTTGCTTGCTTCTGTGTATACAAAGAGAATCTTGTATGGGATGAGAACAACTCCCATGAGCAGATTGCTCACAAAAACAAAAAGGGGGATTTGTGGCAATGGTAGAAATAGGTGGTGTGAGCAATCTGGCCGTGTAAGCTTAGAGCCTGACATGGTGGTAGGCAATGCTCAGCATAAGTGCAGAAGTGGATTGCAGCTTAGCAAAGCAGTGCTGTGCCTGCAACATGTAACTAAAGCAGGGCACTGGTAGCTATAAACACAGAGAGTTATCTGGGAATAACAGGACACACACCTGCATCAACAACCTTGCGTGGCATTAGTAGTGTGATAAAAAATCTATAACAGTAGGATGTGTGGTCACTCGTGGGGAGCCAATGAAGCTATGCCAACGATGCTCTCCCAGTCTATATAAGCTGTAGAGGTTCCCTTAATAAACGAACAATACTTGACCACATTGGTCATTCGTATTGACTCTGTTCCCTGTCGCTGACAGAAAGGAACTGCAGAGACAGCAGAGGAGATCTGTCAGGATGGGGGTTGACATCTCTGTGGAGAGGCTGAGGGACCTGGGCTGCTTCAGCCTGCTGAATGGAGGCTCAGGGCACTGCCACAGCAGTGTGCACATGGCTGAAGGGTGGTTTCAGAGAGGATGGAGCTCATCTGGGAAGTGGGAAGAGACCAAAACCTCCACACAGTGCAGCTTGGAAGGTTCAGACTGGTGATGAGGCCAAAGAAATGTCCCTCAAAGGGCAGAGCTGCTATGCATGAGGCCATCCAGAGGTGTCAGGAAATGGCAGGGAGAGCTGAGACAGCTCAGGGAAGGGATGGAAATGGCAGGGGGAGAGCTGGCTGAGGAAGCAAGATTGGTGTCAGCAGCCTGAAGGAAAAGAGCTGCAGGCATGGGACAGTGGGCTGCAGTAGGGATGGCCAAGGGCTCTGGCAAGGCTGAGAGGTCCAACAGGACCAAGGTCTTTGTGCCCTTGGCTCTGGCACTTGCCTCTGCCACCAAAGCCTGGAAGGAGAAACTTGGCTTTGAGGCTTTGAGGTTCTTCTAGTCCAAGGGCAGTGGTCAGGGCTTGGCCTTTCTGCTTCCTAGACCAAAGGCAAGTTTTTCTGCCCTGCACTTTGCCTTTGTCTCCTTGCAATCCTGGCCTCTAACAAGCTGCTCTAAGGAGTCCCTGGGGAGCCTTTGGCAGTAACAAGGCTCAGTGAGGCCAATCAGTGCTTCAAGGTACTTTGGAGTTTGCTTCTGCCTTGGACTTCTTGAGATTCTTCTTGGCAGTACCTTGGCAGAGTCTCCTGGCAGTACCTAAGGATGATGTAATCAGCCCCAAATACTCCATGGGGCTCATTAAATACTGCTGAACCTCTAATTATTGCCAAGGTTTCTGCAGCTAACTGGAGAGGTTTTTATTGTACAAACCATCTGATAAAAAGTATTTTTAAAGGTACAGTTCATTCCTTTTCAGCAGGAGTTGTCTCTTTGCAAGCAAACCACAGCAAAACCTGACAAGGTCCTACCCTGGTCACTGCTCATCCTCACTCCCCACTGCCCCCAGCAGAGCCCAGAGCCACAGGTGAGGGACAGGATCTGCCTTGCCAGGGGCTGGGGGTCAGAGCTTGGCCCTTTGGATCAATGAAACCCCTCCAGGTTTCCTCAGCAGCAGAGCCACCTTGAGCTGCTTGTCCTGACCTGACAGCACTGCCTCAGTTCACT
This sequence comes from Dryobates pubescens, assembly GCF_014839835.1. Lineage (NCBI taxonomy): Eukaryota > Metazoa > Chordata > Aves > Piciformes > Picidae > Dryobates > Dryobates pubescens. The sequence continues at coordinate 365,223 of NC_071654.1, read as the reverse complement.
GCGCTCACCAGAGCCTGGAGATGCTTCAGTGTCTCCAGTGAAGCTTCCCTTCCATCCACTCTCACCTTCTCCTCTAACCAGACCCTGGGGACCCTTTCCCAGTATGCTTCACTGGGACCCATTAAGAGTAGAAGAAACTTCAGAGTTTCAAGCTGACTTTGACTTCTGGAGAGGTTTCAACAGCTTCTCAGTCTCTGAGGTTCATGGACTTGGCAGCAAAGCCTCCAGAGGGCTCCTTTAAAATACCTGGGCTGGTTCTGTTGTTCTGAGCCAGGCCAGGCTCCAGGTCTGGAAGGAGCAGCTGGCAAGCAAGCAGTGCTGCAGGAGACAGCTCTGGGTAGGAGCAGTTCCTCTGCACAGCACAGTAGTACTGAGGACACTGCCTGAAGATCTCAGGGAGATGAGGAAGGCAGAGAGAGCTTCGAGGTGGTCAGGAATGGGAGGATGACTGAGAGCTCACTGGAGCAGGAGTCACTACAGTAACTGACACAGTGAGGCTGTGGGTGCAGGACACTGCAGCTGTAGCTCCTGGAGGCATCTCCATCTCGGCAGCTGATGCTCAGCTGAAGGCTCCTGGAGTGTGCACACAGAAGGAGGACCAAAGCCCTTCAGTTCCATCCTGTGAGCAGCAGTGAGCAGAGCTGGGTAAGCAGAAGGCTTCACCCCCATTCCCTCTGCCTTTCTCTCTTCCCTTCACTGTCTGCAGCACTGCAGGCTTGGTCCCTGGTTCTCCACCTCTCCATGGGACTCTTGTTCTCTGGCATTAGGCTGCTGGTCGCTTTCTGTTCTTACACCAGAGACAGAGGTTCTGAACGTGACATGGGTTGGTAGTGATGGGAGTCATCTGATTCATTCCTCATGCATCTCATAGAGAGAGATTATGATGAGCCTGAGGGAAGTGTGCCCTAACTTGTCACTGCCTTTCCCTCCTTGGACAGGTCTCCATGGCCAGAGGCAGCAGATGGCCAACAGCAGCTCCATCACCCACTTCCTCCTCCTGCCATTCCCAGGCACAAGGCAGCTGCAGCTCCTGCACTTCTGCCTCTTCCTGGCCATCTACCTGGCTGCCCTGCTGGGCAATGGCCTCATCATCAGCACCATAGCCTGGGACCACCACCTCCACACCCCCATGTACTTCTTCCTCCTCAACCTCGCCCTCACTGACCTGGGCATCATCTCCACCACTGTGCCAAAATCCATGGACAATTCCCTGTGGGACAGCAGGGACATCTCCTATGCAGGATGTGCTGCACAAGTATTTCTGCTTTTCTTTTTCATTTCAGCGGAGTATTCTCTCCTCACCACCATGTCCTACGATCGCTACGTTGCCATCTGCAGACCCCTGCACTATGAGACCCTCCTGGGCAGCAGAGTTTGTCTCCACCTGGCAGCAGCTGTCTGGGCCTGTGGGGTTTTCTATGGACTGCTGCACACAGCCAATACATTTTCCCTGCCCCTCTGCCAGGGCAATGCTGTGGAGCAGTTCTTCTGTGAAGTCCCCCAGATCCTCAAGCTCTCCTGCTCCACATCCTACCTCAGGGAACTTTGGCTTCTTGTGGCCAGTGGCTGTTTATTCTTTGTCTGTTTTGTGTTTATTGTGGTGTCCTATGTGCAGATCTTCAGGGCAGTGCTGAGGATCTCCTCTCAGCAGGGACGCCACAAAGCCTTTGCCACCTGCCTCCCTCACCTGGCTGTGGTCTCCCTGTTTCTCAGCACTGGCTCCATTGCCTACCTGAAGCCTTCCTCCATCTCCTCCCCATCCCTGGACCTGGTGGTGTCAGTTCTGTACTCAGTGTTGCCTCCAGCAGTGAACCCTCTCATCTACAGCCTGAGGAACTGGGAGCTCAAGGCTGCCCTGAGGAAAATGATCCCTGGATGCTTTCAGAAACAATAAACTCTTTGTCCTCTCTTGCAGAGTAGTTCTGCTGTCACTCAGTGCAGGCCCAGCCTGGCTGCTCGAGTTCTGGCTGCTGCTGGGGCTGTTCCCCTTTGTGAATGTTGTTCTCACACAAATGTCTTTCTTCAGACCATTTCTGGTTCAGTGTTGTCCTGTCTGGTGCGACCCAGAAGCTGCAGACATGAGGAGCTGTGCTCCCTGTGTGTTCAACACAATAAAGGACCCTGCAGGGAGTTGTTAGTCTGAGTTCCTTCCTCCAAGGCTTCTGTGGAGCTGCAGGGCAGTGCCTGTGTGCAGAGGTGGAGGGGCAAAGTCCCAGCACAGCAGCAGTGCCAGGCAGCCCCAGAGCTTGGGCTGTCCTCAGCTGCTCTTTCTGCCTTTCTACTGCTCTTTCTGCCTTTCCACCCTCTCCTGCTGAGCCTCTGTGCAAGGCCTGAGTGCTCTGGCAGCTTGAGCTTTGTGCTGCTGTGTGGCAGTGCTGGGACTGCAGGCAGGAAGAGGCCAGGGCTGCTTGTGGGACAGAGCTGTGCTCCAGAGCTGCACTGCCATCAGAACAGGTCTCCTCATGCCTTCATACCCCAACCCCCTCCCATTACAGACTGCACCTACTAAGAGTCCGAACTGGATACCCTGACCAGCTTCCAGTTTAGACTCAGTCTAAATATTGTCTCTTTAACCCCTCCCAGTACAGATGTGGCCTCATCCCAGTACAAGCTAGCACATATTTTCTTCTTCCCCTGCAGTCTGGATCCCTGGGTCCCTTCCTCTGCAGTCAACCCACCGCAGTCCTATCCCGGCACAGAATGTATCCCCTGGCTCCCTTCCCAGTACCATCTGCATCCATCCCAGTACAAACTGCATGCCCTCATGCCCTCCCAGTTCGGTCTGGGCCCTGTCTCAGTCCCCAAATCATCCCTTTTCTCCCTCCAAGTATGCCTTAAGCCTTGTCTCAATAAAATCTGGATACCCTTAGGCACTGCCAGCAGCAGTTCCAGTCTGTTGGTGATGGAGAACGGAGACAATACAAATGACCAATATGATCAAGTATTGTTCGTTTTTTAAGGGAACCTCTACAACTTATATAAACACTGAGAGCATCGTTGGCATAGCTTCATTGGTTCCCCACGAGTGACCACACATTGTGCTGTTATAGATTATTGGTCACACTACTAATGACACACGAGGCTGTTGATACAGGTGTGTGTCCTGTTATTCCCAGATAACTCTCTGTGTTTATAGCTACCAGTGCCCTGCTTTAGTTACATGCTGCAGGCACAGCACTGTTTTGCTGCATTGCTAGCTACTTCTGCACTTATGCTGAGCATGGCCTACCACCATGTCATGCTCTAAGCCTATACTGCCAGATTGCTCACACTGCTTATTGCTACCATTGCCACAGATCCCCCTTTTTGGTTTTGTGAGCAATCTGGTCATGGGAGTTGTCTCATCCCATACAAGATACTCTTTGCATACACAGAAGCAAGCAAGGTAAAGCTAAGCTGTATAGCAAAAGGAAAAGTTCTGCAGTGCAGCATGTGTAACAGACTGATGTAACCCATACAAGGCACAAAGCTTAAGTTGAGCTAGTTACAATGTTCTGACAGAGCTGGCATAATCCATGGTCAAAGATAACAAACATTGTAAAGAAGAACTTAGATCTTAATAGTTCCCATCTTTACATTTCACTCCTCTTGTAGACAGAGAAGACTTGATTATGCCTGAATACATTGCACACAAAGATTGAGGCACAAATGTAATCCTTAGCACTGTCTTTTACAATCCACCTTAGGGTTATGTTGCATCTTTATTTTCTCTAGGATAGTCAAAAATCATGAATTGTTTAATGGCAGCAAGAGTTCTTTAATCTGTAAAGGTAGATCTGGCCAGGCTCTAGCTTCACAGACAGAAAACTCGCAGGCAAACAGCAAGAGCAAAAAGAGCTTCATTGCTTTGCCCAATATAAAATTACACAAAATAACATGTTTTTGCTCATCCTAGTAATTCTAATCTCTTAACATTCACACAACAGTTAAGCAGTCACGACACTCGGTTAGAAGTTAGATACTTTCTGTTGATATCTTGGATCATAGTGACAGTCATTGAGGTCAGTGCTAAGCAGGTTTGCTGGTTGTCATTTTCATGACAGTTGTGCTGTGTGTCTTGTGGTGAGAGGGTTACAGCACGGCTAGGGTTGATGTTTCTAGGGTTACAGTATCTCTAGGGTTACCATGAGCTATTTTTTTCTGCTATGGGGGTATTCTCTCTTTCTCCCCCCCCCCCCCTTTTAGTTTTGTTTTGATTTTGTTTTGGTTCAGTTTTTGTTTGGCGAAATGTAAAGATGAAACTTTATCTCCTAGGATGTCTGCATTCAGAGGCACACTTAGTTAACAAAAGAGAAGACAAAGTTATCAAACAACCATAATATTCAGTCCTAATTCCTGTGGTGCCATGGTGCATTCTTCTGAATGGCGTTTGTGATCCCAGATGATCGATGTTCAGCTTCATGGGCAATGCTGTGTCCTCACGGTCTTGATTCCTCTGCTGTTGTTTATTGCGATGATCGCAGGTAGCAGGAAAGAAGGCTTGAGGCGACCTACTTGTCATTTGTTTTTAAATTTTATTTCTTGTTTACTTTCCTAATTATTATTTGTATTTTGTTGTTGCAATTTTTAATCTGTATTTTAATTTGTTATTCTAATCACCTTTTTACCTTTAATGTTTTTGTTTTTCTTTTTATCTAGTATTGAATCTTTTATTTAGTTTGATCTTATATTCTTCAATTTTTTTTGCATGTTTAATTCATTTAATCTATTTTCTATTTTTATGTTGTATTTTTGCTTTTTTATTATATTTTGTAACCTGCTTTTCTATTAATTCTTTTTATTATTATTGTGCATTTTAACTTTCTTGATGTCTTCTTTCTCTATAGAGTTTTTGTTTTAATCTAGTAGTCTTGATAATCCTTATTTTTTATTTATTGCTAACAAGCCTTATGTTTTGTTAACAGCTATTTTTGTCAGTAATCCTTAGGATTTTTTAGTTTGTCATATTTTGTTTTTAATATTTTTATTTTTATTGTTGCTCTTCTTGTTTATTACTCTGTTATTTAGTACTCTATTCTTTATTATTCTGTTATTTAGTACTCTATTTTTTGTATCCAGAGTTTTTGTACCTTTGTTATATTTTGTATGTTTAAACTTTTTCATTGCACTTGTTACCTTTTTTGTTCACCCCTTTTTTTTTTTTTTTTTTGTATTTTTTGTAGTCTATGTCTAAGAAGGAAATCTAAAGATTGCTGGGTTAGGAACTGGCTGGAGGGCCGAGGCAAGAGAGTGGTGGTGAATGGTGCCACATCCGGCTGGCGGCCAGTCACCAGTGGCGTCCCCCAGGGATCAGTGCTGGGCCCCATCCTCTTTAACATCTTCATTGATGATCTGGATGAGGGGGTTGAGTCAGTCATCAGCAAGTTTGCAGATGACACCAAGTTGGGAACAGATGTTAGTCAGTTAGAGGGTGGAAAGGCTCTGCAGAGGGACCTTGACCGACTGGACAGATGGGCAGAGTCCAAGGGGATGGCATTTAATAAGTCCAAGTGCCGGGTGCTGCACTTTGGCCACGGCAACCCCATGCAGAGCTACAGGCTGGGGTCAGAGTGGCTGGAGAGCTGCCAAACAGAGACGGACCTGGGGGTGCTGATTGACACCCGCCTAAACATGAGCCAGCAGTGTGCCCAGGTGGCCAAGAGGGCCAATGGCATCCTGGCCTGTATTAGGAATAGTGTGGCCAGCAGGAGCAGGGAGGTCATTGTGCCCCTGGACTCTGCATTGGTTAGGCCACACCTTGAGTACTGTGTCCAGTTCTGGGCCCCTCAGTTTAGGAAGGACATCGAGACACTTGAACGTGTCCAGAGAAGGGCAACAAGGCTGGTGAGAGGCCTTGAGCACAAGCCCTATGAGGAGAGGCTGAGGGAGCTGGGTTTGTTTAGCCTGGAGAAGAGAAGGATCAGAGGCGACCTCATTGCCCTCTACAACTACCTGAAAGGTGGTTGTAGACAGGAGGGGGTTGGTCTCTTCTCCCAGGCAACCAGCACCAGAACAAGGGGACACAGTCTCAAGTTGTGCCAGGGGAGGTTTAGACTCGAGGTGAGGAAAAAGTTCTTTACTGAGCGAATCATTCGTCATTGGAATGGGCTGCCCAGGGAGGTGGTGGAGTCGCCGTCCCTGGAGGTGTTCAAGGGGAGATTGGACGTGGCACTTGCTGACATGATCTAGTTGTGAGGTCTGTTGGAACAGGTTGGACTTGATGATCCTTGGGGTCTCTTCCAACCTTAGTTACTGTGATACTGTGATACTGTGATACTGTGACATTATATTAGCTAAAGAATACCGTTGAAAAAGAATACCTATTCACTACAAACCTTAACATTATTACAATATTACATGGAGCTCCTTTGAAATGCCTAGGCACACAACTGAGAAGGTCCAAACCAAAACAAAATCCCACAACTCATCACTAAGTACTCACACCTCAGTACAATCACCATGCATTAACTACCCACAAGTACTAAATGCATACCATTAATCATTCTTATTACAAAAACTTAGCAAAACTCTAAATAGCAAATCTCTGAAAGACATTACAACCAGAAATGAGAAAATTAGCACTGTTGCTTTAAATCAGAGCAGAGTTGCGGCTAAAGCCACTGGGAAGGGGGGTCGCTGGTGCGAGCCTCTGTGGGGGAAAGGGGTGGGGGCCGGGCAAGCGGCCGCCGCTGGGCTGCTGCTGCTGTCAGTGCTGCCAGTATCAGTGGTGCGTCAGCCGGTACTGCCTTTGTCGGAGCTGTCGGTATCCACGGGGGCCGGCAGGGCTGGTGGGCGGGGTGCGGTGGTAAGAACGCCGTCACCCCGAGCCCCCAAGCGCTCCGTTGTTTCTCAGAGGGGCCATAAAGCAAAGTCAGCGCTGCTTGAAGTCCTCGCTGCCGGTGTTGTGGTCCTCCGAGAGCTGCCTTTTCTCGGCTTTTTCCCTGCTGGGTGCAGACGGCAGTGGCCGCTGCAAGATGTATCGGGGGTGGCCCCGGTCGATCGGTTGATACTTTGAAACACATCGTCTGGCTACAACTCGTCCTGACAACTTTGCTGTAACTGCAGCAGCCATTCGCTGTTCTAGTTTATGTTTTTTAATACAGTTTATGCATTCTTGCCACGGCTTTTGCAGCTTGATAGTGACCCAGTCCCACAGTCTGTTTCCATAGTCCCTCCAAACAATTTCATCAAAATAACTATCTCCACTAGCAAAAACCCAGGAATTATCTTAGACGATACATCTGCCTTTTGTTTTTCTAAAAAACAATGAAGCAATGAGAAAGCTACCTCTTTTTCCATAATCAGCGGTATCTGTCCTTCCACGCTGGTGTCCTTAAGGCTCTTCTGTGCCACAAACTTCCCTAATTGTTCTAAATAAAGCAAGCCTTGTTTCTCAAGGACACATTAAAAGGGCTACTTCGCTCTCCATACCCCGGCTGGGGATTTCCTTAAGTGCAGCCTTAAACCTGAGCCGGCAGCCCTTACCCGGATGGCGAGCAGAATTCTTCCTAGTGAATCCTTGCCCAGGCACGGTACGAACCCCCTACGCCAGCGTCGGGTTCACACTTTGCTCGTTGATTGCTGCACAGACCTGGGAATACCCTTCGACGCACTCCGGCCCCACCCGTGCCTCCTTCCTTCAGCAGCCGTAGATCACGAACTTGCTGAAGCAGCCGTCGGATACTCTTCCGTTCCTATAAAGCCTTCATGTCCCTGTGTTCGGGGGCCAGATGTCGGGAAGAGAAATCCATCGGTGAGGGGGGTGAGAGAAAGACTCGCAGCAATCAATATGATTGATAAGCAAGCTTCCACTTTATTGTTCCACACTTCCTTATTTATAGTCTTATACATAGTTAATTCCATTCTAATTTAACACATACTATTGGTCACTTTCTAAAGGGTTACATCATTGTTTTCACTACTCTGTGGAATTGCCTAATTGCTCTTTTTCCCAGATCGTCACTACTCCTGGCACTTGGCTTTGTTGAAGCTCTTCCTGGTAACGTTGGCCATGGATCCAATCTATCCAAGTCCTTCTGCAGAGCCTCCCTACCCTCATGCAGATCAACTCTGCCACCTCACTTGGTGTCATCTGCTGACTCACTGCTGAACGCTCTGTGTCTTCACCAAGGTCATCAATAAATTTATTAAACAGAAGTGCTCCCAACACTGAGCCCTGAGGAACACCACTTGTGACCTGCCACCAGCTGGATTTAACTTCACTGAGCACCACTCTTTGGTCCCTTTCACCCAACCAGGCCTGTATCCATCAGAGCATTGCTCATTCAAACAAAGGATGGGTCCTGGTCTGTGCTGGGATGGAATCAGGGTTTCAGGAGATGCACTTTGTCCTGGGATGAGACTCAGACTGTGCTGGGAGATGGCAATGGGATCCCATTTGTACCAAGATCAGGCCACAGCTGCACTGGGATCAGGATATCCACTTTGTGCTGTGCTGGGTGCAGCTGGGACTGAGAAGGGGTCCAAGGGATGCACTTTGTAGTGGCACAGAAAACTGTGTGGGAGATGTCAAAGTGATGCAGTTTGTTCTGAGATAAGACCACATCTGAGATGGGAAGGGTTCAGGAGATGCAGTTTGTACTGAGATGTGACCAGGTCTGTACTGGGAAGGGTTAAATGGTTTCCAATCGTACCAGCACCTCTGGGTGCTCTGGGGGGATGAGGGCAGACAGCAATGTTGCACTCCCACGCTGAGCAGGGTGACATCACCACGCTGGTCATCCCCTCCATGGCACTGCCTGATGGTGGCTTCTAACTCTGTGTGGGCACCAGCGCTGCTGGCACAGCAAGCGCAGCCATCAAGGAGGCCGTGGTACCAGGTGAGGTGGGTGGGGGGCACTGTCATGGTACAGGGATCTTTTGGTGGGACCAAAACCCCCCCAGGTGCCTCCTGGCAGGGATGGCAGTGCCAGTCCACATCGAGTCCTCATCCCCATCCCCCACCAAGGGCCAGAGCCTGCACCTTGACTGCGTGGTGGCAGGACCTGGCTCCAGCACCATCACCTGGTACAGGCGTGGCAGCTCCTTGCCTGCTGGGCACCAGGTAGGGCCTGAGCAGCACGAGCAGCACCCCAAGCCCCGCCCTGTCCCCCACCCTGTGACACTGATGGCTGTCCTCAACCTCAGGTCTCAGGCTCCCGGCTGCATGGATGGGAGCACACTGCGATGGGTTAGGAACTGGCTGGAGGGCCGAGCCCAGAGAGTGGTGGTGAATGGTGCCACAACCAGCTGGCAGCCAGGCACTAGTGGTGTGCCCCAGGGATCAGTACTGGGCCCCAAGCAGATCAAAGAGGAGGGAGCTGTGCAGTGGCACTTGGGCCTATCTGAATTGCACCATTGGTGCAAAATGGGCAGATGGGCGGAGTCCAATGGGATGGCATTTAATAAGTCCAAGTGCCGGGTGCTGCACTTTGGCCACGGCAACCCCATGCAGAGCTACAGGCTGGGGTCAGAGTGGCTGGAGAGCAGTCAGACTGAGAGGGACCTGGGGGTGCTGGTTGACGGTAGACTGAACATGAGCCTGCAGTGTGCCCAGGCAGCTAAGAGGGCCAATGGCATCCTGGCCTGCATCAGGAACAGTGTGGCCAGCAGGAGCAGGGAGGTCATTCTGCCCCTGTACACTGCACTGGTTAGGCCGCACCTCGAGTACTGTGTCCAGTTCTGGGCCCCTCAGTTTAGGAAGGAGGTTGACTTGCTGGAACGAGTCCAGAGAAGAGCAACAAAGTTGGTGAGGGGTTTGGAACATAAGCCCTACGAGGAGAGGCTGAGGGAGCTGGGGTTGTTTAGCCTGGAGAAGAGGAGACTCAGGGGTGACCTTATTGCTCTCTACAACTACCTGAAGGGAGGTTGTAGACAGACGGATGTTGGTCTCTTCTCCCAGGCGGCCAGTACCAGAACAAGAGGACACAGTCTGAGGCTGCACCAGGGGAGGTTCAGGTTAGATGTTAGGAAAAAGTTCTATGCAGAAAGAGTGATTGCACATTGGAATGGGCTGCCTGGGGAGGTGGTGGAGTCGCCATCACTGGAGGTTTTCAGGAGAAGACTTGATGGGGTGCTTGGTGCCGTGGGTTAGTTGTTTGGGTGGTGTTGGATTGGTTGATGGGTTAGATGTGATGATCTTGAAGGTCTCTTCCAACCTGGTTTATTCTATGTATTCTATGCATGTGCCCTATGTCATGAAAGCTGACTCCAGTGAGACTGTGTGCAGCCTGGGCACAGGTGCCCATGAGGCCTCAGTCATTGTCACCGTGGTGCCCAGCTCCAGCTTGTCCTATGGTAAGAGCAGGCTCGGTGGCACTGCTGAGGATGTGCTGGGCCCAGCCAGGTGACCACAGCTCCATCCAGATTGAACTGGAATGGGTCAGGGAATGCAGCTTGAACTGGAAGTGAGGCCAGGATGTACTGGGAGGGGATAAGGGGATCCACTTTTTATTGAGACAAGGCCGAATGTGTACCAGGAGGGATGAAAGGGATCCTGTTTGAACTGGGACGGCATGAGGGTGTGCAGTATGTACTAGAATGGATGCAGATGGTAGTGGGAAGGGAGTCAGGGGATATATTCTGTGCTGGGATGGGACCCAGGCTGCAGTGCTAGAGCACAGTAGGATCCAGTTTGTACTGGGATGAGGCCACATCTGTACTGGGAAGGGTTAAAGAGACCATGTTTGGACTGAGTCTATATTGGAAGGGGGTCAGGGTATACACTTTGGACTCTGAGTAGGTGCAGTCTGTAATGGGAGGGTGTGACCGTTTGAGGCTGTGCCTTTAAGAAAGGGGCACACTGGCTAAATGTTTATAGAATATTTTGGTATTCTAAATGAATTTCATTGTCCAAGTAAGGTGGGAGGTGAGATTGTTAGACCCAGGGGAGCTGGGACTTTCTCTCAGTCTTCCTTCCTTCGCTGTCCCTTTCGGCTGGATCTGCTTCTGGGATTCTTGCCAAGAGATAAGAACTAACTAACTCTCTGTGCTTAGGCCTCTGTCTGCTGTGCTAACCCCTCTTTTCTCTTCTTCTACCTCTTTGGGGGAGAAGGGAGGTAGGGGGGTGAAGCGGGCACAGGAGGAAGCCCCCTCTGTCGGGGGTCTGGTTTCTGATTGAGTTTATTTGCTGTACATTCGTGTATATATTGTAAAATATACTCTCATTTCTCCGACTGAGTTATAGCCGTGGTCTCTTTCTCAGTGGGGGAGGGAAAGCAGAGCCTTTCCTTTCAAACCACCACACTCCCTTTTTTTTTTTTGCGCCCAACGTGGGGCTGTCCTGCCTCGGTATGCGAGTGCCCAGTGTGGGGGTGGAGTGCCTCTGACAGGCATCGGTGTAGTTTTGGTCCGCGTGAAAGCGGTTGGCTGCGGCACCCTGGATGGATTGAAAAAGGCAGTCGTGGAGCCGGATTGTTGCGACTGGCCTGCCCCAGGGGTGGAGAATTTGCCACTGAGTATGAGAATAAAGGCTCAGCTGAGAAGTTGTGAGGCTTTCCCAGGTGACCAGGATGCCCAACGAATCCATGGAGAACTTGCACCGCAGAAGAGTGAACTCTGCATCGCTGGGAGGTTCCATTGGATGAAGGAAGAACTGGAATGGGCAGACACTTGAGCCTGAATGAGAGACTATTGGGGTGGACGCCCAGATGGAGATATGGACTCCGCCGGACATGTCATCAGAAGCTTTCTGATCTGATGATGTGTTTGGGTGCAGGGATCATGGTATGAAATAAGGGGTGGCTCCTGTCGTAGTTTGGGCTGGGTGCCCTCTGCTACAGGGGTGTTTCCTGTGTCCAGAAGTCCATCCCAGTGGGTGGACGCAGGAAATTCTGTATTTCTACCATAATCCCTTGCACCACTATAAATTTTGTGGTGGGGTCTGGCACTTCCTCTTTCCTTCCCTCTCCGAGACTTGGTAACTGGGGGAGAGATCTCCCTGCCATGGGCCTGATTGGGCCCAAGGCCACTGGGGGATGGGCAGTCTCAGATCTGGCCAGTGGAGACCAGCCTAATAGCTGGGGGGGGAAGGAGGAGCCCTTGGGATTTTGGATGCACCCTCAGGTGGGGTTTGGGGTCTTTCTTGTCACTATGTTTCCTTTTGTGCACACTCACTGTTCTCTATTTAAACTCTCCACTACCTTTGCAATCAGTTTGTCTGAGTCATTATTTCTGCGCGTGGTGGGGAAGGGGTTTGCCCCAACCCATTACAGAGGGAGTTGGGGTGTGAAGGCATGAGAAGACCTCCTGTGCTGATGGCAGTGCTGCTCTGGAGAACAGCTCTGTCCCAGAAGCAGCCCTGGACTCTCCCTGCCTGCAGCCCCAGCACTGCTGCACAGCAGCACAGTGCCCAAGCTGCCAGAGCACTCAGGGCTTGGCCCAGCACAGAGGCTCAGCAGGAGAGGGTGGAAGGGAAGAAAGAGCAGCTGAGGACAGCCCATGCTCTGGGGCTCCCTGGCACTGCTGCTGTGTTGGGACTCTGCCCCTTCACCTCTGCACACAGGCACTGCCCTGCAGCTCCACAGAAGCCTTGGAGGATGGAACTCAGAAAAACAACTCCCTGCAGGGTCCTTTATTATGTTCAGCACACACAGGGAGCACAGCTCCTCACATACACAGTCTCTAGGTCACATCAAACAGACCAAGAAGGAGCCAGAAATGGTCTGAAGAAAGACATTTGTGTGGCAACAACATTCACAGAAGGGGAACAGCACCAGCAGCACCCAGAACTCGAGAAGCCAGGCTGAGCCTGCACTGCGTGACATCAGAACTGCTCTGCAGGAGAAGACAAAGAGTTTATTGCTTCTGATAGCATCCAGGGATCAGTTGGCTCATGGCAGCCTTGACATCCTGGTTCCTTAGGCTGTAGATGAGAGGGTTCAATGCTGGAGGAACCACTGAGTACAGAACTGACACCACCAGGTCTAGGGATGGGGAGGAGATGGAGGAGGACTTCAGGTAGGCAATGGAGCCAGTGCTGAGAAAGAGGGAGACCACAGCCAGGTGAGGGAGGCAGGTGGCAAAGGCTTTGTGGCGTCCCTGCTGAGAGGGGATCCTCAGTACTGCCCTGAAGATCTGCACATAGGACACCACAATCAACACAAAACAGAGAAAGATTAAAAAGGCACTGGCCACAAGAACCCAAAGTTCCCTGAGGAAGGATGTGGAGCAGGAGAGCTTGAGGATCTGGGGGATTTCACAGAAGAACTGGTTCACAGCATTGCCCTGGCAGAGGGGCAGGGAAAATGTATTGGCTGTGTGCAGCAGAGCATAGAGAAAGCCACAGGTCCAGGCAGCTGCTGCCATGTGGCCACAAACTCTGCTGCCCAGGAGGGTCTCATAGTGCAGAGGTCTGCAGATGGCAACATAGCGATCATAGGACATGGTGGTGAGGAGAAAATATTCTGCTGAAAGTAGGAAGATCAAAAAGAAGACCTGGAGAACACATCCTGCATAGGAGATGTCCCTGCTGTCCCAAAGGGAATTGGCCATGGACTTGGGAACAGTGGTGGAGATGGCACCCAGGTCAGTGAGGGCGAGGTTGAGGAGGAAGAAGTACATGGGGGTGTGGAGGTGGTGGTCCCAGGCTATGGTGGTGATGATGAGGCCATTGCCCAGCAGGGCAGCCAGGTAGATGGCCAGGAAGAGGCAGAAGTGCAGGAGCTGCAGCTGCCTTGTGCCTGGGAATGGCAGGAGGAGGAAGTGGGTGATGGAGCTGCTGTTGGCCATTTGCTGCCTGTGGGCATAGAGACCTGTGCAAGGAGGGAAAGGCAGTGACAAGTTAGGGCACACTTCTCTCAGCCTCATTGTAACCCCTGTCTCTGAGCTGCATGAGGATTGGATCAGCTCAGTCCCATCACTACCAACCCATGGCAGAGTTCATCACAGCTTCAAATGCAGCAGGGACCCAGAATTGCCAGGAAGATTCCTCTGGAGTCAGAACAGAAAGTGACCAACAGCCCAATCCCAGGGAACAAGAGTCCCATATTGGTAGGTTGAAATTTCTCCTCAGCATTAGCTTTGCCAGAGCAGCTCAGTTAGAAGCAAATGAAGCTGTATTGACAAGCAAGAGCTACACTCTACAATGGAATGCAATGAACAGGTACAGAACATGCAGGAGTGACAATATTGGACAGGTATTTACAATTAGCAAACAACAGGAAACCCCCTGGTCAGAGACCAGGGAAGCTGTTCCTCTATCCCTGCCCCCCATCCCCCTCTTCCAAGAGAGAAAGGAGGGGTGGAGAGAGAAAAAAAGCAGTGGGTTAGACTTAGCCAAGGGCAGCCAAAGCAGGTGATCTCTTCCCAGCAAAGCAAAACAGCTGAGATGAGAAGAGAAGAGAGAGAATTGTTATGGTAGAGCTCCTCTGATTCCAGATATTTATCCAATCAATTTGTTTAGAAGAATCTTTTCTTTTCCTTTTCACACCCAAGAGTGATCTATTTATTTTGGTTCTACTTTTCTGCTCAAAATCTGTAACTAAATTTTAAAGGCATTGCCTAAAACCACCACAGCCATGGAGAGGTGGAGAAACGGGGAACAGGCCTGCAGTACTGCAGAGAGAGTGAAAGGAAGAGAGAAAGGCAGAGGGGCTGGGGGTGAAGCCTTCTCCTTCCCCAGCTCTGCTCACTGCTGCTCACAGGATGGAACTGAATGGCTTTGCTCCTCCTTCTGTGTGCACACTGCAGAGCCTTCAGCTGAGCTTCAGCTGCCGAGATGGAGATGCCTCCAGGAGCTACAGCTGCTACAGTGTCCTGCACCCACAGCCTCACTGTGTCAGTGACTGCAGTGACTTCTCCTCCAGTGAGCTCTCAGTCACCCTGGCCACCTTGAAGCTCTCTCTGCCTTCCTCATCTTGCTGAGATCCTCTGGCAATGTCCTCAGCCCTGCTGTGCTGTGCAGAGGAGCTGCTCCTGGCCAGAGCTGTCTCTCTGCAGTGCTGCCTGCTTGCCAGCAGTTCCTTCTAGCCCAGGAGTCCAGCCCAATAGGGCAGCAGAGGAGCAGCCGAAGGTCTTTTAATAACTCCTCTGGTAGCTTTTGGTGTCCTGTAAACCTCAGGGACTGAGAGGAATCTGATGAAACATCTCCAGAAGTCAAAGTCAGATTCAAACTCTGAAGTTTCTTCTACTCTTAATGGGTCCCAGTGAAGCATACTGGGAAAGGTCCACAGGGTCTGGTTAGAGCAGAAGGAGACAGTGGATGCAAGGGAAGCATCACTGGAGGCACTGAAGCATCTCCAGGCTCTGGTGAGAGCAGAGACCTGAGGCAGTGCTGACAGGTCAGGACAAGCAGCTCAAGGTGGCTCTGCTGCTGAGGAAACCTGGAGGGGTTTCATTGATCCAAAGGGCCAAGCCCTGAGCCCCAGCCCCTGGCAAGGCAGATCCTGTGCCTCACCTGTGGCTCTGGGCTCTGCTGGTGGCAGTGGTGAGTGAGGATGAGCAGTGACCAGGGTAGGATCTTGACAGGATTGCTGTGGTTTGCTTGCAAAGAGACAACTCCTGCTGAAAAGGAATTAAATGTACCTTTAAAAATACTATCAGATGCTTTGCACAATAAAAACTTCTCCAATTAGCTGCAGAAACCTTGGCAAGAATTAGAGGTTCAGCAGTATTTAATGAGCCCCATGGAGTATTTGGGGCTGATTACATCATCCTCAGGTACTGCCAGGAGACTCTGCCAAGAAGCCTCTCAACAAGTCCAAGGCAGAAGCAAACTCCAAAGTCCCTTGAAGCACTGATTGGCCTCACTGAGGCTTGTTCCTGACAAAGGCTCCCCAGGGACTCGTTAGAGCAGCTTGTTAGAGGCCAGGATTGCAGGGAGACAAAGGCAAAGTACAGGGCAGAAAAACTTGACGTTGGTCTAGGAAGCAGAAAGGCCAAGCCCTGACCACTGCCCTTGCAATAGAAGAACCTCAAAGCAAAGTTTCCCCTCACAGGCCCTGGTGGCAGAGGCAAGTGCCAGATCCAAGGGGACAAAGCCCTTGGTCCTGTTGGGCCTCTCAGCCTTGCCAGAGCCCTTGGCCATCCTACTGCCGCCTCTCCTACACTGTCCCATGCCTGCAGCTCTTTCCCTTCAGGCTGCTGACACCAATGTTGCTTCCCCAGCCAGCTCTCCCCCTGCCATTGCCATCCCTTCCCTGAGCTGTCTCAGCTCTCCCTGCCATTTCCTGACACCTCTGGATAGCCTCATGCATAGCAGCTCTGCCCATTGAGGGATATTTCTTTGGCCTCATCTCCACTCTGAACCTTCCAAGCTGCACTTTGTGGAGGTTTTGGTCTCTTCCCACTCCCCAGAAGAGCTCCATCCTCTCTGAAACCACCCTTCAGCCATGTGCACACTGCTCTGGCAGTGTCCTGAGCCTCCATTCAGCAGGCTTGAAGCATCCCAGGTCCCTCAGCCTCTCCACAGCGATGTCAACCCCCATCCTAGTAGTTCTCCTTTGCATTCTCTGGAGTTCCTCTACATTCCTTCAGACAGGGATATTCCCAAAACGAGACACCAAGCATCCAGATGTGGCCACAGCAGTGCTGAGCCAGGGCGTCTGGGGGAGGACAACTGTGTCTGGGTGGCCACACTCCTCCTGCCAGAGCCCAGCTGCACTTGGCCTTCTTCCCTGTGTTCTGGCTTCGCTCCATCCCAGGGCATTTGAATGGCTCCTGCCAGACCCTGCAGTGCCTTTCTGCCTGGGGCTGGGACACACCAGAACCTCCAGTTCCAAACCAACAAGGAACCAGTTTGCACTGGGATGGGGCCCAGTGTGTCAGGGAGTGGGTAAAGGGATTCAGGTTGTTCTGGAGTTGTCCCAGAAGAGTGTTTGGAGGGCTTCAGGTAGTGTAGTCTTTCCTGGGAGTGGGCACAATCTCTGTTGGGAAGGAGTGTTGTCCTCTGGTTCACAGTTGGAGGGCTGCGTTTGGAACTGGGAGGGGCCAAAGCTCTGACTTTGCTGTAGGACAACGCTATTTATGTACTGGGAAGAGATCAGCAGATGCATCTTGCACTGGGATAATCCCTTGTCTGTACTTGGTGATGCCACTGGAACCAGTTTATTCTGGGACAGGTCTCAAATTGTACTAGAATGGGATGAGGAGAAGCAGTTTATACTAGGACACAGCCAAGCTGTACTTGGAGGTGTTTAAGGCACCCTGCTTGGATTGATATGGGGCCAAATCTATGCTAGGATGGGATCAGGGACCCCAGTTGGTATTTGGATGGAGCCTGGTTTGTCCTGGGAGGGACTCAGGGTATGCAGTTTGTACTGGGATGTGGCCCAGTCTGTGCTGAGATGGCATCAGAGTATCCAGTTCACAGGTGGAGGGAGGCAGCAGGTACTGGGAGAGGACCAGGGAATGCACTTTGTACTGGAAAGGGACCCATCCCCTGGGGTGGAGCAAGATGATCCAATTTGTGCTGGAATGAGGCTGTTTCTGTTCTGAGAGGGGACCAGGACATTCACTTTGTGCTGGCACAAAGCCCAGTGTGGACTGGGAGGGCTCAAAGAGATTCAGCTTGTGCAGGGAGGAGAGCCCAGTGTGAACTGGGATGGCATCAGTGTGTCCTGTGTGCACTGGAATGGGGCCTAGGCTCTATTGGAATGGAATCAGAGATTCTGGGGGATGTCGTTTGTGCAGGGATGAGACCCAGACTGGACTGGGAGATGCTGAGATGATGCTGCTGGTACTGGGTTGAGACCATATCTGTGCTCGGAAGTTCAGGAGATCCAGGTCGTGCTGACAGGTGGCTCAGGCTGTGCTGGGAGGAGTTACAAAGATCAAGTGTGTGCTGGGTGGGGCCCAGGTTGTATTGGAATGGGGCCAGGGAATCCAGCTTGTACTGGAACAGGGTGCAGTCTATCCTGGGAGGGGCCCAGTTTGACTGCTCCAGGGCTGCCCCACTTTCCCAGAGGGGTCCCTCTGCTCAAGAGACCCTTCCCCTAGGAACACAGGACCCTGTGACAAGTGTGGACACCGCCGCCAGTATTAGAGGTGCCCTACCTCCAGCCAGGTGGAGGCCAGGGACAACAGAGTGTCCTGGGATGTCTCAGTGAAATGGCCTGGCACTTCAGAAGCCCTGAAGTAGCCAGCTCTGGTGGACACAGGGGCCCAATGCACCCTGATACCATCGAGCTACAAAGGGGTTGAGCCCATAAGCATTCAGGGAGTCACAGGGGGTCACAAGACCTGACTGTACTGCAGGCTGAGAAAAGCCTGACCGGGAATGAATGGGGAAAGCACAACCTAGTGACTGGTCCAGATGCACCTTGCATTCTTGGCATTGACTTTCTGCAGGAGGGATGCTTCAAGGAGCCTAGGGGGCACAAGTGGGCATTTGAGAGAGCAGCTGTAGAGACTGCAGGCAAAGAACAGCTGTCCCCCATGCCTGAGCTGTCAGATGAGCCCTCCGTAGTGGGCAACCACAAGAGGCAGGATTTGAAGTTCCCTCTTGCCTCTGGCATAGTACATGGCAGGCAATCCAGGACCAACAGAGACTCTCTGCACCCCATACACCAACTGATTGGACGACTGGAGAGCCAGAAGGTGATCAGCAAGGCTCACTCCCCCTTCAACAGCCTGATATGGCCAGTGGGGAAGGCAAATGGGGAATGGAGACTGACCGTGGACTACCGTGGCCTGAATGAAGTGACTCCTCCGATCAGCGCTGCCGTGCCGGACATGCTGGAGCTGCAGTACGAGCTGGAATCGAAGGGGGCCAAGTGGTATGCCACAAGTGACATTGCTAATGCCTTTCTCTCCATTCCCATTGCAGAAGAATGCAGGCCACATTTTGCTTTCACCTGGAGGGGAGGACAGTACCAATGGAATGGGTTGCCTCAGGGCTGGGTCCATAGCTCAACCATCTGCCATGAGGTGATCCAGACTGCCTTAGAGAAAGGTGGAGCCCCTGAGCACCTGCAGTTCATTGATGACATCATTGTATGGGGTGAGACAGCAGAGGAAGTTTACCAGAAGGGTAAGAGGATAATCAATATCCTGCTGGAGGCTGGCTTTGCCATCAACAAAGCAAGGTCAAAGGGCTTGCCAGGGAGATCCAGTTCCTGGGTGTTGGATGGCAGGATGGCTGTCACCACATCCCTCAGGAGGTGGTGAACAGGGTAGCCACTATGGTGCAACCCACAAACAAGAAAGAGACACAGTCCTTTGTGGGGCTTGTGGGCTTCTGGCAAATGCACATTCCTGGGTACTGTCAAATCATGAAACCTCTCTTCCCTGTAACAAGGAAGAGAAATGATTTTGTGTGGGGACCTGAGCAGCAGGTAGCATTCGACCAGATCAAATGAGAGGTGGTCCAGGCTATGGCTGTGGGACCTGTTCCAACTGGAGCAAAGATCAAGAATGTGCTGTACACTGTGGCCGGTGAGAATGGTCCTACGTGGAGCTTGTGGCAGAAGGCCCCTGGTGAAGCCAGGGGCAGGCCCCTAGGTTTCTGGAGGAAGGGCTACAAGGGCTCCGAGGCCAACTACACCACAACAGAGAAGGAGATCCTAGCTGCCTATGAGGGTGTCTGGGCTGCCTCTGAGGTAATTGGGACTGAGACGCCTCTATTTCTAGCTCCAAGGCTTCCAGTCCTGACCTGGATGTTCAAAGGAAGAGGCTCAACCCCACATCATGATACAAATGCTCCCTGGAGTAAGTGGATGGCCCTGATAACTCAGCGAGCTCGGATGGGGAGCTTCAAACGCCCTGGCATAGTGGAAGTGATCAGCAACTGGCCAGAGGGTGCTGACTTGGGAATGCCACCAGAGCAGACAGTGAGCCGTGCTGAGGAGGCTCCCCCATACAATGATCTCCCTGACCATTAGAAGGGCTATGCTCTATTTACAGATGGGTCCTGCTGGCTTGTAGGCAGCAAGCGGAGATGGAAGGCAGCTGTCTGGAGCCCGACAAGGCAAGTGGCAGAAGCAAGGGATGGAGAAGGCGAATCCAGTCAGTATGCAGAGGGAAAAGCTGTCCAGCTGGCCCTGGATATAGTGGAACAAAAGAACTGGCCAGTGCTGTACCTCTCTACTGACTCCTGGATGGTAGCCAATGCCTTGTGGGGGTGGCTGAAGGAATGGAGGAGGAACGGCTGACAGAGGAAAGGGAAGCCTGTTTGGGCTGCTCACCTGTGGCAAGACATCGCTGCCCGCCTGGACAGGCTGCCAACAAAGGTATGGATGCACACATCCCCAAGAGCAGAGCCACAGAGGAGCACCAGCACAACCACCAAGCAGATCTGGCTGCTAAAATCTCCCAAATAGCCTTGGCCTGGGAACACAAGGGTGAGCTGTTCTTAGCTTGCTGGGCCCAGGACACTTCTGGCCACCAAGGGAGAGATGTCACATCCCGGTGGGCTGGGGACAGATCCGTGGACATCTCTCTGGAGACCATCTCACAGGTTATCCATGAGTGTGACATCTGTGCTGCCATCAAGCAGGCCAAGTGCATGAAGCCTCTGTGGGATGGGGGGAGATGGTCGAAATAGAAGTACAGAAAGGCCTGGCAGGTTGACTCCATCCTCAGTCTCACAGTGGCAAGCAGCACCTACTGACCATGGTGGAGGCAAGTCCAGGGTGGCTGGAGACCTACCCAGTACCTCATGCCACTTCTCACAACACCATCCTGGGCCTAGAGAGACATGTCCTGTGGAGACACGGCACCCCTGGGAGGATTGAATCACACAATGAAAGCCACTTCAGGAACCATCTCCTAAGGGACTGGGCAAAGGAACATGGCATTGAGTGGATTTACCACATCCCATACCATGCACCAGCTGCGGGGAAGGTCGAGCACTACACTGGCTTGCTAAAGACCACCCTAAAAGCCATGGGGGGTGGAACCTTTAGGAACTGGTAAAGACACCTAGCTCAAGCCACTTGGTTAGTGACCAGCAGAGGAGCTGTGAACCCAGCTGGTCCTGCCCAGTCCCACCTGCTGCCAACAGTGGATGGAGATGGAGTTCCTGTGATTGCTGAGAAAAACCTTCTGGGGAAGTCAGTGTGGGTTTCCCCTGCTGCTGGTGGGGGCAAACCAACCCCAGGGGTGGTCTCTGCTGAGGGGCCTGGTCACATGGATTAGGTCATGTTAGAAACTGGGGACATTCAGTGTATCCCACAGCGGAACGTGACTCTGGCTGAGAGGGAATGAACTCCGAGGGGGCAGTGGACACCAATGTAATATAGTCACTGTAGAATAGT
Organism: Dryobates pubescens; assembly: GCF_014839835.1. Classification (NCBI taxonomy): domain Eukaryota; kingdom Metazoa; phylum Chordata; class Aves; order Piciformes; family Picidae; genus Dryobates; species Dryobates pubescens. Next base: position 344,053 of record NC_071654.1, on the reverse strand, counting down.
TATAAGGTGTTCTAAGTTTTTTCTCTCCTAGTTTAATACCAGCCTAGCATCCAGCACTCAACATGAACACACTGCACACCAATCCAGAGAGCTCCTGCATCATCTCACCTGCACCTGTTCCTGATGCCCCACAGCAAAAGACTGTTCCTGCTTCCCTACAGCAATGGACTATTCCTGAGTTTCCTTTCCCTTTCAAAGACAGACTGATTCCTGATTCCTGCTACATCTAGGCCTCTCTGAAGGACTCTAAAGGACTGGTTTTGTATTCGTATTCTCCCCATACATCCTTGTTCCTTACCCTTGTGAACACTTCCTGTATTGTTTTTTATATATAGATACACGCACACACGTGTATATTGTTCAAAGAAAATGTTACCTCTCTACTTGAAAACTGTCTGCAAATTATTTCTTGGTAGATTTGCCTCCTTCCCTCTCTTTTTTTGCCCTTGATCCATAAAGAGGAGACCGGGAAGGAGCCTTTGCCTCCATCTGAGCTCTTAAATCCCAGTTAAGGCTCAAACCACCACAGATGGCTCTGTGCACAGCCCAGGAAGGGTGATGTGAGCAGACAGCAACATTTGCAATGAGCCTGTGCAGGACACCTGAGAGGAATCTCCCTGGGGCAGGGAGGTGTGTGCTGAAGTCACACACAGAAATGTCAGAGCTCTGCCAGGTGTCCACACCTGAGCTGGCCTCATGAACTGCTTCGGCACCTTAGGATGTTCAGACAGAGTCTTTCCCCATCCCTCACACAGGCTCTGCACTGCAGCAGGCAGAGTGTCCCTGGCCTCCTGCTGCCCCTGCCAGAGGCTGGGCGGCTCCTCACACCTCCAGTGCCTTGGTGCCCCAGCAACAGCTGATGGTGTTTGTGCTCACTCAGGTTCCTCTCACCCCACACACCATGGCCATGCTTGCATCTCATCTGTGCAATGCCAGCAGCCACTGCTGACCTCCTGAGCCTGTGACCTGCAAGTGGGGGACAAAGAAACTTTGCAAGTTGTAGTGATAGGCCAGTGGTGGAAATGGTGGTGGTGAGTGGCTAGAGCAGGATGATTACCCTGGGACAGCTTCCCCAAGCTGTGCAGTGAACAGAGACACAGATCAGAGCACGCTGTGCTGCTCCTTCAGGCCTCTGGCAGGAGGCCTCTCTGTGTCAGGACACTGCTGTGTGCCCCAGCCCTGCACACTCACACTTGAGCTGTTCCCTGCTGTTTGCATCCCTGGGACACTTTCTTGGGCCTGCTCTGGAGAGAAACTTTGGATGAAGCCCTAAGCCTTCAGACTCTGCCCTGAGCAGATCATCTGTCTTTGTGGAACTGCTCTTGGGGGCCAGCTCAGTCAGAGTAGTTCCCATGGCCTGTCCCTGCCTGTGGTCACAGGACTGGCATGCAGCAGACCAATGACCAAGCTGCCACAGCACTCAGGCCTTGCACTGACCCAGGAGAGGCTGGAAGTGGAAAGGGAACAGCCCTGAAAGTCCAGGTGCTGGTTCTCTCTGGCAGTGCTGCTGTGCTGGGACTCTTTTGTCCCCAAAATCTGCACAGGACGTGACCCTGAAGCTCCAGAAAAATGCTGGGGGAAGGATCTCAGGAAGGACAATGTTAATGAAAGGTTCTTTATTTTTTTAACCAAGCAAAGAGCAGAGGTCCTGCTGCACAAACTCTTGGTCAGCAAAGCAGAGAATGTGTTAGAAAAGGGATGACAGTTTTTATAAAGAGTAAAACACCAACACCACAAAGTGCAGAAGCCAGGCTGGGCCTGCACTGAGTGACATCAGAACTGCTCTGCAAAAGAGTTTATTGCTTCTGAAACAATCCAGGGATCCAGGAAAGTTATGATGTAGTTGCCATCACAGAGACATGGTGGGACAACTCACATGACTGGAGTGCTGCAATTGATGGCTACAGACTTTTCAGAAAAGACAGGCAATGAAGAAGGGGTGGAGGGGTGGCCCTGTACATCAGGGAGGCTCTAGATGCCATTGAGCTGGAGATCAGGGATCATCAGGTTGAGTGCCTATGGGTGAGAATTAGAGGGAAGGCTAACAGGGCTGACATCCTGGTTGGAGTCTGTTATAGACCACCCAAGCAGGAAGAAGAAGTTGACGAAGCATTCTATAGGCAGCTTAAGGCTGTCTCAAGATCTCCTGACCTTGTCCTCACTGGGGACTTCAACTTGCCTGACATCTGCTGGGATCTGAACACAGCAGAGAGGAGACAGTCTAGGAGGTTCTTAAAGTGCATGGAGGACAGCTTCTTATCCCAGGTGCTGAGTGAGCCTACCAGGGGTAAGGCTATGCTAGACCTCCTCTTCACCAACAGGGAAGGGCAGGTGGGGATGTGGTGGTCGGAGGCTGTTTAGGGGCCGGCGACCACAAGAGAATTGAATTTTCAGTATTCAGGCAAGCTAAGAGGGGCAGCAAGAAGACCTCCACTCTGGACTTCTGGAGGGCAGACTTCAGGCTACTCAAGGAACTAACTCAGAAAGTTCCTTGGGAAACAGCCCTTAGAAACAAAGGGGTCCAGGAGAGTTGGGACTACTTCAAGGAGGAACTCTTGAAGTCACAGGATCAGGCTGTGCCAATGTGCTGGAAGATGAGCCGCCGGGGCAGACAGCCTGGATGGGTGATGAGCTTCTAAAAGAACTAAGGGGAAAAAAGAGGGTGCATCATCTTTGGAAGAAAGGGGAGGCAACCCATGAAAGGTTTAAGGATGTTGCTAGGTATTGTAGGAAGAAAATTAGGGCGGCAAAAGCACATTTGGAGCTTAGACTGGCCTCTGCTGTGAAGGACAACAAAAAGCCCTTCTATAAATACATGAATAGCAAGAGGAAGGGCAGGGACAACCTCCATTCCTTGGTGGACACGGAGGGGAATGTTGTAACAAAGGATGAGGAGAAGGCAGAGTTACTTAACACCTTCTTTGCCTCAATTTTTTCTAGCAGGACAGAATGTCTTCCAGACAGCTGGCCTGCAGAGCTGGCAGAAGGAGTTAGGGAGCAGCATAGTTTTCCTGTGTTCCAGAATGGGGTAGTTGGTGATCTGCTTAGCCACTTGGATTCCCACAAGTCCATGGGACCAGATGGGATCCATCCTAGGGTGCTGAGAGAGCTGGCACATGAGCTGGCCAAGCCACTATCTATCATTTTCCAGCAGTCCTGGCTCACTGGAGAGGTCCCAGAAGACTGGAAGCTGGCCAACATGGTGCCCATCCACAAGAAGAGTCGGTTGGATGAGCCAGGGAATTATAGGCCTTTAGCCAGATTTGGCAACGACGGAGGTGACTGGAATCAATACGGCTGACCAATATGATTGGTACTGATTCTTTATTGTTCCAGTATTGCAGGCCTATGGCTCAGGCCTATGGTGAAAGCATGGCACAGTAAAGCATGGAAGGAGAGGAGACAGGACAGGCAGAAAAAGAAGTGTGTAGCAAGGAAACTGCTACAATTTATATAAACTTGGTGTGCCTCGTTGGCATGGACTCATTGGTCCTCTATGAGTGACCACACATCACACTATTATAGATTATTGGTCCAACTAAAGATGACACGCGAGGTTTGTTGGTGCAGGTGCATGTCCTGTTGTGCCGAGATAACTCCCTATGTTTCTAGCTACCAGCGTCTTGTTTTAGTTACAGTGCTGCAAGCACAGCACTGTTTTGGCATACTGGTAGCTGGCTCTGAGCATGGCCTACCACCATGTCAGGCCCTAGGCCTACACTGCCGGATTGCTCACACCGCTCGTAGCTGGCAATCCCACAGCTAGCACCAAATCGCATATTCCAAATGATCTGCCTTCTGGAGTCACTGAAAATGAGGATTTGAATTCTGGCCTGCCTGTTTCCTGTGCTGAGATTCATGCTGTAATCTGCAGATGCAAAATGCCTGATTTCGAGATTAATCGAAACTAATCACAGTATCATAGTATAGTGAGGGAACCAAGAAGACCAACACTTCAGCTCCTGCCCCACCAATCAATTGTCCAAGGGCCCTGAACTCCTTTTTAATCGCCCTTCTTTCCAATTTCATCACTCCCAGCTTGTATTACCAGCAGAGGGTAATAGTCAGAGGGATAGATCAGCTTTGTGATTCTCCTTGCGATGTCCCTGACCCTCTTACAGGGTAGGGAGCGGACCTGCCTGTGGGATGGGTCAGGACGACATATGGGTCCCTCAGTACGCCCAGGAGAGAATTCGAATTGTCTCAGAAACGTGCAGTTTGCCACAGCAGAGTACAGCATGTACCTCAGCACAGGAAAGAGGTAGGCCAGAGTTCAAATGCTAATTTACACTCGCTCCAGAAGGCAAATCACTTGGAACATGCAATTTGGTGTTAGCCTTTTCCCTTTAGGTTTTACCCCAACAAGCCACTCTCCATCATTTTCCTCCCGTCCTGGCTCACTGGAGAGGTCCCAGATGACTGGAAACTGGCCAATGTGGTCCCCATCTGTGGGGAAGAGGTTATTCATTTATGAATTATGAAATATGAATTATGAAAAATATTATTTTTATTAATATTATAAAATTGGGGTCGACCCAGCTCGGCAAGTTCCCTGGACTGAAGAATACGGCCTCGGGGACAGGAATGCGGCTGCAACAGGCGGCGGCTTCTGGCTCGCTGGGCTTAAAGCAACAGCAGGGCACCTGGGCGGTCCCAGGGTTCAGTGCAGTGTAAGCACGAACGATGTTTAAGTAGTCCCTGGAGTTAACAGGGCTCAGAGCGGCACATGTGGTGCTCTTCCCTCCCACTACAGTGGGGTTAAACGACTGTGTGGACGACCAGGGTGAGTCAAGTCCTTCTTCCCCAGCAACTGGGCAGATCTTACCCTCGGGGGTTGGTCCAGTCCATACGGTGGTGACGGGGGTCTCTCTTCCGGTCGGTGTGACTGGCTATGGCGACGCTGGCTCCTCAGCTCAGCGCGGTGTCCTTCCTCTATGGAAATAATTCTTCCAATCGCTTCTCACATGCAGGTGCTTTGATATGTGTGCATGTATGTAACAGAAGCTAGACAAGCTAGGGGTCAGAGTGGCTGGAGAGCTGCCAAAGAGAGAGGGACCTGGGGGTGCTGATTGACACCCGCCTAAACATGAGCCAGCAGTGTGCCCAGGTGGCCAAGAGGGCCAATGGCATCCTGGCCTGTATTAGGAATAGTGTGGCCAGCAGGAGCAGGGAGGTCATTGTGCCCCTGGACTCTGAATTGGTTAGGCCACACCTTGAGTACTGTGTCCGGTTCTGGGCCCCTCAGTTTAAGAAGGACATCGAGACACTTGAAGGTGTCCAGAGAAGGGCAACAAGGCTGGGGAGAGGCCTTGAGCACAGCCCTGTGAGGAGAGGCTGAGGGAGCTGGGGTTGTTTAGCCTGGAGAAGAGAAGGATCAGAGGTGACCTCATTGCCCTCTACAACTACCTGAAAGGTGGTTGTAGACAGGAGGGGGTTGGTCTCTTCTCCCAGACAACCAGCACCAGAACAAGGGGACACAGTCTCAAGCTGTGCCAGGGGAGGTTTAGACTCGAGGTGAGGACTCACTGAGCGAGTCGTTCGTCATTGGGATGTGCTGCCCAAGGATGTGGTGGAGTCGCTGTCCCTGGAGGTGTTGAAGGGGAGATTGGACATGGCACTTGGTGCCATGGTCTAGTTGTGAGGTCTGTTGGGACAGGTTGGACTTGATGATCCTTGGGGTCTCTTCCAACCGTAGTTATACTGTGAGACTGTGAACAATAAATTCAATTGCAGAGGCTGAGGCTCGGACTTACACTCGCAAGTGAGCACAGAGACAGAATGGAGGAGGAGGGCCCTTGTTTACTCACTGGGGTAATGCTTATAGAATCCCTTGAGGCTGGGTTTGACCAGTGGGCATTCTCATAAACAACTGGCTTCAAACTATGAGAAAGCATGAAGCTAGAATTCTTCCATATTTGGTGAATGCACGAGCACAGCATGCACCAGATGCGTGCTAGCCTGGCTTTTGTCTTCCTCCTGAGGGAGGGGGAGCTCGCCCACATGCTGGGGCAAGATTCAGTATCTGGGCCTTCACCACACCATCCACAAGAAGGGTTGGATGGAGGAACCTGGAAGCTCCAGGCCTGGCAGCCTGACCTCAGTGCCAGGGAAAGTGATGGAACAGATTATCCTGGTGGCAATAACTGCGCACCTGAAGGATGGCCAAGGGCTCAGGTCCAGCCAGCATGGAGTTAGGAAGGGCAGGTCCTGCCTCTCCAACCTGATCTCCTTCTGTGATCAGGTGACCTGTCTGGTGGACGTGGGGAGGCTTGTGGATGTGGTCTACCTGGACTTCAGCAAGGCCTTTGACACCGTCCCCCACAGTAAACTGCTGGCTAAGCTGTCAGCTCATGGCTTGGACAGCAGCTCTCTGAGCTGGGTTAGGAACTGGCTGGAGGCTGAGCCCAGAGAGTGGTGGTGAATGGAGCCACAGCCAGCTGGCAGCCAGTCACCAGTGGTGTGCCCCAGGGATCAGTGCTGGGCCCCGTCCTCTTTAACATCTTCATTGATGATCTGGATGAGGGGGTTGAGTCAGTCATCAGCAAATTTGCAGATGACACCAAGTTGGGAACAGATGTTGGTCAGTCAGAGGACAGAAAGGCTCTGCAGAGGGACCTCAACCGACTGGACAGATGGGCAGAGGCCAACAGGATGACATTCAACAAGTCCAAGTGCTGGGTGCTGCACTTTGGCCACAGCAACCCCATGCAGAGCTATAAGCTGGGGTCAGAGTGGCTGAGAGCTGCCAAACAGAGAGGGACCTGGGGGTGCTGATTGACAGAAGCTGAACATGAGCCAGCAGTGTGCCCAGGTGGCCAAGAAGGTCAAGGGCATCCTGGCTTGTATCAGGAACTGTGTGGCCAGCAGGAGCAGGGAGCTCATCGTGCCCTGTGCTCAGCACTGGTTAGGCCACACCTTGAGTCCTGTGTCCAGTTCTGGGCAGTTTAAGAAGGACATCAAGACACTTGAATGTGTCCAGAGAAGGGCAACAAGGCTGGGGAGAAGCCTTGAGCACAGCCCTGTGAGGAGAGGCTGAGGGAGCTGGGATTGCTTAGCCTGGAGAAGAGAAGGCTCAGGGTTGACCTCATTGCCCTCTACAACTATCTGAAAGGTGGTTGTAGCCAGGAGGGGGTTGGTCTCTTCTCCCAGGCAAGCAGCACCAGAACAAGAGGACACAGTCTCAAGGTGTGCCAGGGGAGGTTTAGACTCGAGGTGAGGAGAAAGTTCTTCACCGAGCGAGTCGTTTGTCATTGGAATGTGCTGCCCAGGGAGGTGGTGGAGTCACTGTCCCTGGAGGTGTTCAAGAGGGGACTGGACGTGGCACTTGGTGCCATGGTCTAGTCCTGGGGTTTGTGGTGACAGGTTGGACTCGATGATCCTCGAGGTCTCTTCCAACCTTAGTGATACTGTGAGACTGTGATACTTGGGAACAAATGCCCCCAAAATTTAGGCATTGTGCCAGGGATGCCTGAAATAAAAGCAGACAGACAGAATTTGGGTAACTTTCAGGTTTTATTGACACAATTGGGCAATGGACAGAGGGGTTCTTACCCCAGGGGGACACAAAGCATTGGGAAAGAATCAGGCAGACCCTGGCAAAGCTCTGCCCAGCTCCAATGGCAGTCCTTGCTGTGCTGACTCAGCACTGTAATTGTTCTCATCATCACTAATTGGTGTTCAGAAAGGCAAGAGGTGTTTGTTATGGCTAGACACCCCCCCAGCCTCTGAGAAATGCAGGTGAAAAAGAAGTATTTTGGTTCAAACTGCTGAAAAAGCCCTTTCAGGGGGTCACGATTCCCCCAATAGACCCTGGTTGGGTCTATCTCCCATCCCCTGTACTGTGGGCTGGTCAACAGTGTGACTATAGCGATGCTTGGTGAGATAGGCGCTGCGGCTGAAGCTCTTGCCGCAGTCGGGGCAGGTGAAAGGCCTCTCACCAGTGTGGCTGCGGAGGTGGCAAATGAGAATGCTCCTACGGGTGAAGCTCTTGCCGCACTCAGAACAGGTGAAAGCCTTCTCAGCGGTGTGCAGACGACGGTGCTGGGTGAGGCTAGAGGTGCAGGTGAAGCTCTTGCCGCAGTCAGCACAGATGTATGGTCTCTCACCACTGTGGATGAGTTGATGCTGTCTGAGTCTGGTGCTTGTGGTGAAACTCTTGCTGCACATACCACAGCTGTATGGTTTGTCACCACTGTGGGTGAGTTGGTGCTGGATGAGTCTGGTGCTTATGGTGAAGCTCTTTCCGCACTCAGCACAGGGGAACAGCTTCTCTCCGGTGTGGACACGGCGGTGGATGGCGAGGGTGGTGCTGTGGCTAAAGCTCTTGCCGCAGTCCCTGCAGGTGAAGGGCTTCTCGGTAGTGTGCACACTGTGGTGCTGGGTGAGGGAAGACTTTGTAGTGAAACTCTTGCCACAGACAGCGCAGTTGTACAGCTTCTCACCTGTGTGGGTACTGCGATGGAGGGTGAGGATGGAGCTCTGTCTGAAGCTCTTGCCACAGTCGGCACAGCTGTATGGTTTCTCGCCGCTGTGGATGAGTTGGTGCTGGATGAATGCCGTGCTCGTGGTGAAGCTCTTGCCACACTCAGCACAGGGGACCCCCTCTCCGCTGTGGATGCGGCGGTGGATGGTAAGGTAGTAACTGCGTTTGAAGCTCTTGCCGCAGTCCCTGCAGGTGGACTTCTCAGTGCTGTGCACACTGCGGTGCTGGCTGAGGTTAGCCTTCTGAGAGAAACTCTTGCCGCAGACAGCACAGCTGTATGGCTTCTCACCAGTGTGGGTGCGGCGGTGGGTGGTGAGGGTTGAGCTCCGGGTGAAGCTCTGCCCACAGACAGCACAGGTGAACTGTTTGGGTGCAGTGTGGGTAAGGCGGTGCTTCATGAGGCCAGAGTGCCTGCAAAACCTCTTGCCACAGTCAGTGCAGGTGAAAGACTTCTCTCCGGTGTGCACACAACGGTGATGGCTTAGCTTCCCCTTCAGGGTGAAGCTCCTGCCACAGTCGGCACAGCTGTATGGTTTGTCCCCTCTGTGGATGAGTTGATGCTGAAGGAGTCTGGAGCTTGTGGTAAAGCTCTTGCTGCACTCAGCACAGGGGAACAGCTTCTCTCCAGAGTGGGTGCGGCAGTGTCGGATGAGCTGAGAGCCCTGTCTGAACCTCTTGCCACAGTCCCCACAGACAAAGGGCCGGGGGCCAGGCTGGGGGCAGTGGTGCTTCACCGGCTCTGAGCCAGGTGGGAAGCTCTGCCCACACTCAGGGCACTGATTCAGCTGCTTGGGTGGCACTGAGGGACCTGCTCTGGCTTCATCCTCCTCCATACATCCCTTCTCCTCATCCTGGTCACCTTCATCATCATCATTATCCTCCTCTTCATTCTCATAGTCACCATTCTCCTCAGCATCATCATCGTCTTCCATCTCATCCTCTTTTTCCTTCTCCTCCGCTCCCGTGGGGCTGCACTTGGGCTGCTCCAACTTGATCTCTGGGTGCTGCTTCTCCTCCCAGCTCTTGTCTGGGTCCTTCTGTGAGGCCATACTGCAGAAGGAAGGGGTCACAGCTCTGCAATAGGGAAGATGGTAGCACCTGAGCCCAGGACCTCAAACCCTCATGATGGGTGATGACTGTCCCTGAGTCCCAACACCTCCCAACACCCACCTGGAGAAAAGAATGCAGAGGAGACCTCAAACCTCCACTTTTTGGCACAGTGAGGGCTCAAACCTCTAATACTTGTGCTGAGACCCCAGGTTCCTGTGATCAGTGCCCTGAAGTATGCTGGGGCTTACAAGTGGTCTTGACCCACTTTCCTTGAGGCTGGCAGCACTGGCAGGGTGGTTCCTGGCCCAAGGATGGCTCAGCACTGCCCAGGACCAGGCAGCACGGCTCAGCCTTGCTGGGGGCAGCTCCCAAGCCCAGCAGCACAGCCACAGCACACAGCCAGGGCTGATCAAGATGGGAGGCCTCAACAACTGCAGACTCAGCTCCTTGCCCAGCACACAGCTCCCAGCACACAGCTGCAGGCCAGCACCACAACACAGCTGCCTCCACACAGCCTCTCCCAGGCCTTGCCTAAAGCTTCCTCCCACTGCCTGCCCAGGGCTCTGCTCCCTGCAGATGCATTTGACAGCAGACCTTGCTCTGGACCCAGCTCTCCTCCCTGGCTCTGCCCCCACCACACCTACTCTGTGCTCAGCTCTGCCCTGCACACACCAATCTGCTGCCCACTCCCCAAGAGAAGATCAGAGCAGCCCTCAGGACACAAAGGGAGCTTCATAATCTCTGGAGATGCAGCAAAGGCGAAGGGACTTGGGCAGCTTCTTGCTAAACCTCTTCAGCCCTCACTGGGATGCGGGAAGAGTCTCTGCCTCCTGCCCAAACCTCACACCTCCAGCACCCTTCACACACCTGCAGCCCAAAGACACTCACTGGAAAGGATTTTGGCTTCCTTCTCTCCCTGACCATTTCTCTCAGCTGGCTCTTTGCAGCTCTCCTGGAGCTGCCACTCCACAGCCCCAAGAGAAAATGAGGCTGGATGGGAGGGCACAGTGCCCAGGGGCTGCTGTTCATCTCCCAGCTGACACATGCAGAGCTGCAGCACAATTCACTCCTTTCACCTCCTCAAATGCTGCCAGATTCTGCCATTTCCTGCACACACATTTGCCACCTGGGCCCTGGATCCTCTCCCCTTCCTGGGGGGACAAGGCCTAATTCCTGCCTGAGCACACCCAGGCCCTTCCCTCATTCCCAGCCCATCCATGGCCCTGCTGCCTTGGCTGTCCCCTGGCCCTGTGTCCCCCTCCTCCACTGCCACTGCAGCTGGAAGGGTGGAGTGGGAAATGCTGTGGCTGAGGAAGCCTCTAAGGAACTGGGCTGGAAGCAGCAGCACAAGGATAGAAGGGGCCTGAGACTAAAGGCTGGGATCAGCTGGAGGGCTGAAAGAACAGCACCAAGCCAAGGGGGGGTTACAGATGAGGGCTGGGGAGGGACCCTGCAGACACCTCAGGCAGCAACTGAGGAGAGCAAGTGGGACAGAGAGGGAGTGAGACCTCAGGTGACTCCTGCCATGGGGGATGGCTGGGCTGTGTGGCTAGGAGCCCTGATTGCCTGCTTGGGCTGTGCTGGATGTCAGGAGGGCTCAGGGGACTGTCCTGAGCCAGGCAGAGTTTGGGGCTTTGAGCTTCTGGGGTCAGCTGCTGCCAGCACCATTGTAGGCAGGAGCCAGGCAGAGCCTCACAGCTGCTGAACTAAGCCCTCCCACCCCCTGCAGCCTTCACCCTCCATCTCTCCATCCAGTGCTCCAGCTCCACTCACTTGCTGCCCTCTCAGAGTCCCCAGGGTCCCACAATGTCACCAGGGCTGATCTACACAGCCAGCATGGTCTCATAGAAGCCCCTGGATGAGAGCATGGAGGAGAATCCCTGTGGTGGGTGGAAGGCACTGGGATGTCTTACACCAGAGAGTAGAGACCTCCAGAAGGGACAGCAGAGTCCAGAGGGACACCACAAAGTGTCATCTATCTCAGTTCATTCCTACAAGGCCTGCACCCACTCTCTACAAAGGAACAGCACAGGCTCTCCAACCTCCTTTGCCCTTCCTCTCTGCTCCCAGCAACATCTTCTGGGATCTCTCTCTGCAGAGGAGCTTTGAGGCCTTGGCAGTGCTGCCAACTGCGGCCTGGAGCGGCCTGGCTCACCTGGGAGCTGCCTACCAGAAGCTGTAACTGCAGCTCTTGGGGATGGGGGAGGAGGGGCAGAGAGGCATGGGGGAGGGGGAAGGCATTTGGGGCCTGGGGCTCTGGCCTGGTTTGGTGGAGCTCTGGAGGCAGCTTTGGCCTAGGGAGGTTGCTTGGGTCCCGTGGCCCAGGCACACTATGGATTGTTGTGGGGTTGATGCTTTGCACTGTAGGATGCAGCTCTGAACAGCACAGCCATGGGAACTGCCCAATTCCACCCAACCCTCTGGGCACAGCTTGGCAGCAACTCCTTTCACAAGGCTCAAAGAGAGCCTCTCTGCCTCCTGAAACCTAAGGCAATCTCCTGAAGAACAAGTTGGAGGAGCTCAAGGGGACAAGCTGCAGAGGGGGCCCAGGGCAACCTCCTGAGCTTCAACAAGAGCAAGGGCAGGGTCCTGCCCCTGGCCTGGCACAATCCTCACAAGCAGCACAGGCTGGGGGAGGAGGGCATAGGAAGCAGCCCTGCACAAAAGGACTGGGGGGTGCTGCTGGACAAGAAGCTGCACAGGAACAGACAGGGGGAGCCTGCAGCCCAGAAGACCAAGGGCAGCCTGGGCTGCACCAACAGCAGCATGGCCAGAGATGGACAGAGGCCACCCTGGCACTTGGCTCTGCTCTGCTGAGGCTTCACCTGCAGCACTGCAGCCAGCTCTGGAGCCCTCAACACAGGAAGGACAGGGACCTGATGGAGAGGACCCACAGGAGGGACACAAAAATGAGTAGGGGCTTGCAGCAGCTCTGCTCCCAGGACAGGCTGAGGGTGTTCAGCCTGCAGAGGAGAAGAGAAGGCTCTGGGGAGACCTAAGAGTGACCTTCTGGTACCTGAAGGGGGCTACAAGAAGGCTGCAGAGGGACTCTTTGCAAAGCCTGCAGGGACAGCACCAGAGGCAACAGCTTCAAACCAGAGCAGAGCAGATTGAGAGTGGAGGGGAGGAACAAGTTCTGCACCAGGAGGCTGCTGGAACACTGCAACAGGTTGCCCAGGGAGGGGCTTGAGGTCCCAGCCCTGCAGAGGTTCAAGCTCAGGCTGGACAGGGCTCTGGGCAACCTGAGCTAGTGCAGGATGTCCCTGCTGACTGCAGAGGGGCTTGGACTGCATCACCTTTGCAGCTCCCTGCCAACCCAAACCACTCCAGGAGTCTAGGAGTCTAAGGGCAGCCTCCAGGGAGAGCAGGAAAAAGAGGAGGCAGAGGAGGACAAGGAAGAGGACAAGGAGGAGGAGAACCAAAATCCCTTCCCAACTCCTCCAAACCTCTGCCAAGGTCCTGGAAAGCTCTTCTAGCTCTGCAGAGTTCATTCTGCAGAGAGCTGAGGGAGTTTCTAGGCTCAGGGATGTGTTGCACACTCTGCACCAATGCTCCAGAAGCTTTCCAAGTGCCCTCCAAACCAGCAGCACAGCTCTGCTGGCACACAATGCCAGGCTGCAAGGGACCCCAAGGCTCAGCTGCTCCAACCTTGCCAGCTGACACTGGGCTTGAAAGGAGCTGGCCCAGCCCCCTGCCAAGCTGAGCCTTCCAGCTCTGCCCTGCAGGGGAATCCACCACTGCCCTGGAGAGATGATTCCAAGGGCTGACTGGGAGGGAAAAGCTTTTGCCTCTGCAGGGCACTGTTCCACTTCATCTCAACTCTTGCAGCTCAGAGCCAGCCCCCAAGCTCAAGAACCAACTCCCAAGCCCAGATCCTGACCCCCGAGCTCAAGAACCAGCAACTAAGGTCAGAACCACTTCCCAAGTTCAAGAACCAAGCGCAAAGCTCAGTGCCAGCCCCCAAGCTCACACTCAAATCTAACATGCAGACTCAGGTCCTGGGCTCAGAGCCAGCAACTAAGCTCAGAACCACTTCCCAAGCTCAAGAACCAGAATCTGAGCTCAGTGGCAGCCCCAGAGTTGAAGAACTATCCCCTGAGCCCAAGAAGCAGCTCAGGACCAGCAACCAAGGTCAGAACTACTTCCCAAGCTCAAGAACCAACCCTCAAGCCTAGAACCACTTCCTGAGCTCAGACGCAGTTCCTTAGCCCAGAGCCTGACCCCCAAGCCCAGAACCAATTTCCTTAGCTCAAGAACCACTTCCCAAGCCCAGGGACACAGGGCCAGGGCCAGCCTCTACAGGGCACCAATGGCTCCTGCTGCAGCACAGCAGCAACCAGAGGGAGTCTGCAACTGCCCCTAGCTGGGGGAGTCAGCAGCACAAGGAACCCCACGGACCCCCACCCCAACCCCACCCGCGGCCCCCCAACCGCACAGACCCCTCCCAGAACAGCACAGACGACGCTCACTGACCCACACCCACGCCGTAGCCCATGGATCTCCCCCGTATCCCACAGACCCCCCCTGCATATCCCCAGAAGCCCCCAACCAAACCCCACCGATTCCCCCTAGATCCCCGCACAGGCTCTCCCCGCCCCACCGACCCCTGCCCCACAAACCCTTCCCCAACCCAAGCGACCCTCCCGACCCCTCGCAGACACCCAGAGACCATTCCCTCATCCCCACCCCATCACCCCCAACTCAGCCCCACAGACTCCCTCACTCCACCTGGACCCCGGGACAAGAGCGAAGCAGAGCAGGAGGAGGAGGAAGAGCTCAGCGCACAGGGAGCCGCCGGCCCCGGCAGGCTGCTGCCGAGCAGAGAGCGCTGGGAGGGAGACCCAGGCCCGGCCCCTCCGGCTGCTGCGGCCACGTGTGACGGGGAGCGGAAGCAGCTCGCAGGCTGCAACCGAAGTCCCGCCCACGGGCGGGCGGTCGCAGCCAATCAGAAGCGCCCAGATCGCAGCAGCTCCACCTCCTGGGCGCTGCCGAGGCACAGCGAGGAGCTGCCGCTGCCGGCCGCCATTGCTGCACCCACGGCAGGGCAGCCGCAGCCAATCAGAGCCACCGAAACAGCCCAGCCACGCCCCCAAGTCTCCGCAGGGAACCGCCCCTGCCGGCCGCGGGCACCATTGGGGCTGCCTCCCGGCCAGAGGCTGCGGAGCGCTGGAGCAGTGCCTGGGCTGTGCGCGCCGACAGCGCTGTCGCGACAGAGCTGCGGGGTCATGAGGTGCGGCGGGGCGGGAGGGGCTGCGGGGGCCGGGGAGCGCTGGGGGCGGCGGCTACGGCTCAGGAACCTCTTTGTGTCTCTGCCCTGCACAAGCGCTCTGGGCTCCTCCAAACCCCTCCTCAAGCTTCCTCCTGCAGCCCCAAGTCCTCTTTCTGCAGCCTGTAGTCAGAACTTTCTTCCTGAGCTGCCTTCAGCTCACAGCCGAAGGGAGAAAGCTCAAAGCCAACCTGAGCCCAAACGAAGCTGATTGCAGCCCGAGAGGGAATGGTCTCTGGGGGGCTGCGAGGGGTCGGGAGGGTCGCTTGGGTTGGGGAAGGGTTTGTGGGGCAGGGGTCAGTGGGGCTTGTGCGGGGAGAGCCTCTGTGGGGATCTAGGGGGAATCGGTGGGTTTGGTTGGGGGCTTCTGCGGATATGTGGGGGGGGTCCGTGGGATACGGGGGAGATCCATGGGGTACGGGGTGGGGTTGGGTCTGTGAGGTCCGGGGGAGCTCTGCAAGCTTGGCACTTGCGCCTTTGCGGTTTGGGGGTGGGGTCGCTGTGATTGTGGAGACCTCTGTGCTGCTGTGGGGGTCTGCAGTGTTGGGGGTGGTCGGGGGGGGGCACTGTGGGGTAGGGCAGAGGTGTGCAGGGTCGGTGAGTGTCGTCTGTGCTGTTCTGGGAGGGGTCTGTGCGGCTGGGGGGCCCTGGGTGGGGTTGGGGTGGGGGGTCGGTGGGATTCCTTGTGCTGCTGACTCCCCCTGCTAGGGGCAGCTGCAGACCCCCTTTGGCTGCTGCTGTGTTGCAGCAGGAGCCATTGGTGCCCTGTAGAGGCTGGCCCTGGCCCTGTGTCCCTGGGCTTGGGAAGTGGTTCTTGAGCTAAGGAAATTGGTTCTGGGCTTGAGGACTGCCTCTGAGCTCGGGAAGTGGTTCTGGGCTTGGGGGTTGGTTCTTGAGCTTGGGAAGTAGTTCTGACCTTGGTTGCTAGTTCTAGAGCTCAGGGGCTGGCTCTGAGCTCAGGAAGTAGTTCTGGGCTCAGGGTCTGGGTCTGAGCTCAGGAGCTTGTTCCCTGAGCTCAGGGCTGCTTCTTGGGCTTGGGGGCTAGTTCTTAATCTCTGGGGCTGCCACTGAGCTCAGATTCTGGTTCTTGAGCTTGGGAAGTGGTTGTGACCTTAGTTGGTGTCACTGAGCTCGGGAGCAGGCTCTGAACTTGGGAAGGGTTTCTGAGTTTTGTTGCTGGTTCTCAAGCTCAGGGGCTGGTGCTGAGCTTGGGGGCTGGTTGTGGAGCTTGAGAAGTGGTTCTGAGCTTAGTTGCTGGCTCTGATCAGGCCCAGGAGCTGCATCTGCATGTTAGATTTGAGTGTGAGCTTGGGGGCTGGTGCTGAGCTTTGGGCTTGGTACTTGAGCTTGGGAAGTGGTTCTGATGTTCACTGCTGGTTCTTGAGTTCAGGGGCTGGTGCTGGGCTCAGGGTCAGGCTTTGAGCTCGGGGGCTGCTTCTTCAGGTCAAGGGTCAGGCTCTGGCCTTGGGAACTGGTTCTAGAGCTTGGGGTTTGGCTCTGAGCTGCATGCTCTCATCCAGGGGCTTCTGTTGGGCCCTACTGGCTGTGTAGATCAGCCCTGGGGACTTGGTGGGACCCTGGGGACTCTCATAGAGCATCAAGTGAGTGCAGATGGAACAACGGTTGGAGCGATGGAGGGTGAAGGCTGCAGGGGGTGGGAGGGCTTAGTTCAGCAGCTGTGAGGCTCTGCCTGGCTCCTACCTCCAATGGTGCTGGCAGCAGCTGACCCCAGAAGCTCAAAGCCCCAAACCCTGGGCTGGCTGGCTCAGGACAGTCCCCTGACCCCTCCTGACATCCAGCACAGCCCAAGCAGGCACTCAGGGCTCCTAGCCACACAGCCCAGCCATCCCTCATGGCAGGAGTCACCTGAGGTCTCACTCCCTCTCTGTCCCCCTTGCTCTCCTCAGTTGCTGCCTGAGGTGGCTGCAGGGTCCCTCCCCAGCCCTCATCTGTAACCCCCCCTTGGCTTGGTGCTGTTCTTTCAGCCCTCCAGCTGATCCCAGCCATTAGTCTCAGGCACCTTCCATTCTTGTGCTGCTGGTTCCAGCCCAGTTCCTTAGATGCTTCCTCAGCCACAGCATTTCCCACTCCACCCTTCCAGCTGCAGTGGCAGTGGAGGTGGGGGACACAGGGCCATGGGACAGCCATGGCAAAAGGGCCATGGATGGGCTGGGACTGAGGGAAGGGAGTGGGAGTGCTCAGGCAGGAATTAGGCCTTGTCCCCCCAAAAAGGTTCCAGGTCCCAGGTGGCAAATGTGTGTGCAAGGAATGGCAGAATCTGGCAGCATTTGAGGAGGTGAAAGGAGTGAATTGTGCTGCAGCTCTGCATGTGTCAGCTGGGAGATGAACAGCAGCCCCTGGGCACTGTGCCTTCCCATCCAACCTCATTTTCTCTTGGGGCTGTGGAGTGGCAGCTCCAGGAGAACTGCAAAGAGCAAGCTGAGAGAAATGGTCAGGGAGAGAAGGAAGCCAAACTCTTTCCAGTGAGTGTCTTTGGGCTGCAGGTGTGTGAAGGGTGCTGGAGGTGTGAGGTTTGGGCAGGAGGCAGAGACTCCTCCAGCATCCCACTGAGGGCTGAAGATATTGAGCAAGAAGCTGCCCAAGTCCCTTTCCCCTTTGTTGCATCTCCAGAGATCATGAAGCTGCCTTTGTGTGTGTCCTGAGGGCTGCTGTGATTTTCTCTGGGGGAGTAGAGAGGTGTGTGCAGGGCAGAGCTGAGCACAGAGTGGGTGTGGTGGGGGCAGGGCCAGGGAGGAGAGCTGGGTCCAGAGCAAGATCTGCTGGCAGATGCAGCTGCAGGCAGCAGAGCCCTGGGCAGGCAGTGGGAGGAAGCTTTAAGCAAGGCCTGGGAGAGGCTGTGTGGAGGCAGCTGTGTTGTGGTGCTGGCCTGCAGCTGTGTGCTGGGGGCTGTGTGCTGGGCAATGAGCTGAGTCTGCACTTGTTGAGGCCTCCATCTTCAGCATCCCTGGCTGTGTGCTGTGGCTGTGCTGCTGGGCTTGGGAGCTGCCCCCAGCAAGGCTGAGATGTGCTGCCTGGTCCTGGGCAGTGCTGAGCCATCCCTTGCAGGTCAGTGCTCTCCTCTGAGCCCTTTGCTTCTCTCTGTCAGGGGCTGTGTCCCTCCCTCTCCATCATCCCTGTCCCTGTGTGCTGGGGAAAAGCAGAGTTTGCAGATCTGCCCCTTGGAGCAGCCCAGCAGGTAAGGAACCCAGAGTGGGGCAACAGCAGGGCCCCAGCCCCCAGGGCAATTCTCAATCTCCATCCACTCCTGCCTAGCACATTTCACCTCTCTGGGGCCTCTGAGGCACATGAGGTGTTGTGGGAGTCTGGGAACTCCCCAGGCTGGGGGGGGGCAGTTGTGTGGCAGGAGATGATGTTTGGGGTTGGGATATGGAGGGTGGTGGGAGAGGGTTGAGGTGGTTTCATGTTCCTTGGTCAGTGCTGCTGCCTCCATTGTGCCAGAAGTGGTCAAAGGACAGGGCCTGGGCCAGGAACCACCCTGCCAATGCCACCAGGCCCGAGGAGAGTGGGACAAGACCACTTAGAATAAACCAGGTTGGAAGAGACCTTCAAGATCATCGCGTCCAACCCATCAACCAATCCAACACCGCCCAAACAACTAACCCACGGCACCAAGCACCCCATCAAGTCCTCTCCTAAAATCCTCCAGTGATGGCGACTCCACCACCTCCCCAGGCAGCCCATTCCAATGGGCAATCACTCTTTCTGTATAGAACTTTTTTCTAACATCCAGCCTGAACCTCCCCTGGTGCAGCCTGAGACTGTGTCCTCTTGTTCTGGTACTGCTTGCCTGGGAGAAGAGACCAACATCCGTCTGTCTACAACCTCCCTTCAGGTAGTTGTAGAGAGTAATAAGGTCACCCCTGAGTCGCCTCTTCTCCAGGCTAAGCAACCCCAGCTCCCTCAGCCTCTCCTCGTAGGGCTTATGTTCCAAACCCCTCACCAACTTTGTTGCTCTTCTCTGGACTCGTTCCAGCAAGTCAACATCCTTCCTAAACTGAGGGGCCCAGAACTGGACACAGTACTTGAGGTGCGGCCTAACCAGTGCAGTGTACAGGGGCAGAATGACCTCCCTGCTCCTGCTGGCCGCACTGTTCCTGATGCAGGCCAGAATGCCATTGGCTCTCTTAGCTGCCTGGGCACACTGCAGGCTCATATTCAGTCTACCGTCAACCAGCACCCCCAGGTCCCTCTCAGCCTGACTGCTCTCCAGCCACTCTGACCCCAGCCTGTAGCTCTGCATGGGGTTGCTGTGGCCAATGTGCAGAACCCGGCACTTGGATGTGTTAAATCTCATGCCGTTGGACTCTGCCCATCTGCCTAGCCTGTCGAGGTCCCTCTCTACCCTCCAGCAGATCAACTCCTGCCCCCAGCTTGGTGTCGTCAGCAAATTTTCTGATGATGGACTCGATGCCCTCGTCCAGATCATCAATAAAGATGTTAAAGAGCATGGGGCCCAGTACTGATCCGTGGGGCACACCACTGCTGACTGGCTGCCAGCTGGATGTGGCACCATTCGTAAGTCCCAGGGTACCTCAGGGCACTTCATCACAGGAACCTGGGGTCTCAGCTCAGGTATTAGATGTCTCATCCCATAACATGGCCAAAACTGAATGTTTGAGGTCCCCTCTGCATTCTTTCCTCCAGCTGGGTGTTGGGAATCAGGGATTGTCATGACCCAGGCAGGATCTCAGGGTCTGAGGTCCTGGGCTCACATGCTTCCATCTTCCCTATTGCAGAGCTGTGACCCCTTCCTGCCACAGTATGGCCTCACAGAAGGACCCAGGCAAGAGCTGGGATGAGAAGCATCATCCAGAGAACAAGTTGGAGAAGCCAAAGTGCAGCCCCAAGGAAGAGAAGAAGGAAAAGGTAGAAGAGGAGAAGATGGAGGATGATGATGCTGAGCATAAATATGACTATGAGGAGGATGAGTATGATGAAGAGGATAACAATGAGGATGAAGGTGACCAGGATGAGGTAAAGGAATGTACAGAGGAGGATGAAGCCAGAGCAGGTCCCTCTGGTCCACCCACTTGGCTCAATCAGTGCCCTGAGTGTGGGCAGAGGTTCCCACGTGGCTCAGGGACAGTTAAACACCACTGCCCCCAGCCTGGCACGCGGCCCTTTGTTTGTGGGGACTGTGGCAAGAGATTCAGGAAGAGCTCCTACCTCATCCAGCACTTCCGCACCCACACTGGAGAAAAGCCTTTCACTTGTGCTGATTGCGGCCAGAGCTTCTCCCGGAGCTGTCATCTCAGGCGACATTGCCTCACTCACACTGGAGAGAAGCCCTTCAGCTGTGGCAACTGTGGCAAGAGGTTCAGCCAGAGCTATGGTCTAAGCCTGCACCACCTCACCCACACCAGTGAAAAGTTATTTAACTGTAAGGACTGTGGTAAGAGCTTCAAACACCGCTCCTACCTCACCATCCACCGCCGCATCCACACGGGAGAGAATCTGTTCCCCTGTGCTGAGTGCGGCAAGAGCTTCACCACGAGCACCATAT
The DNA here is from genome assembly GCF_014839835.1 of Dryobates pubescens. Lineage (NCBI taxonomy): Eukaryota > Metazoa > Chordata > Aves > Piciformes > Picidae > Dryobates > Dryobates pubescens. The sequence continues at coordinate 323,731 of NC_071654.1, read as the reverse complement.
ACATCCAGCATCAACTCATCCACCGCGGTGAGAAACCGTACAGCTGTGCCGACTGCGGCAAGCGTTTCACTCAGGAGGGACACCTCACCAAGCACCGTCGTGTGCACACTGGCGAGAAAGCTGTCATCTGTGACGACTGTGGCAAGAGCTTCAGCAGCATCTCCTGTCTAACCAAGCATCACCTCAGCCACACCAGTGACCAGCCCCCAGAGCAGGGGAGGTACAAATAGATCCACCCAGGGTCTACTGGGGTAATCATGATCCCTTAGAGGGCTTTTCCAGCACAAAAATCATCTCTTTTTATTCTGCATTTCTCAGAGGCTGGGGGCTCCAGCAGTAACAAACACCTCCTCCCCTCCTGAACACCAATTAGTGCTGATGAGAACAATTGCAGTGCTGAGTCGACACAGCCAGAGCTGCCACTGGAGCTGGGCTGAACTTTACCAGGGTTTGTCTGGTTCTTCCCCCTTTCTTTGTGTCTCCTTGGGGTGAAAAACCCTCTGTCTATTGCTCAGTTATATCAATAAAAATCCCAAACTCGCCAAATCTTGTCTGTTTGCTTTTATTTTAGATATTTGTTCCCTAGGAATGGGGCTGGAGCTGTGTGCCCAGTTCAGGGAGGTCAAAGTGAGGTTCTCAGAAGAGTCTTGAGAGTGTCTTGCTAGGGACAGTCTCAGGAGTATATTAGAGGGTTTTGTTTGCGGGGTCAAGGAATATTAGGTGTTTGGAGGGGGTCCTGAAGGGTCAAACCCCAAAACACGCTCTAGCCCAGACAGCTGTGAACTGTGTGTGCCCCTGGCCATGCTTGGCTATGCCCCATACTATAGGTGCAGTTATCAGAGTTGTGTGTTACCAAAGGGAATGAGTTGTCTTGGGACAGTATTTAAACCAGCCAAAAAGTTAGACAACTTGCCTTGTTCTCACCCAGACAGCAACAAGAGCCAAATGCTGCCAGAGTTGCAGCAGAAGAGCCTGCACCAACAGGCAGCAACTACATACAGGCCTCACACCTGGACCAAGACAGAAATGGGAAAAGCTCCAAGAGAACTGAATCTCAGAAGAGGCTACAGCCTGGCAACAGAGCACACGAGAGGCCCTTAGCCCTCTCTGAGCCAAAGGCAAACTCTTAGATCAAGCAATGCAGCCACAAATGATACAAATTCGGCAATCTGTGACCACCCTTCATGATTTGCAGAAATTACGGGGAGCCATAAACTAGGTAAGACCCTTGCTAGGTCTTAGCACAACCCTGCTAGCTCCCTTATTTGACTTACTGAAGGGAGACCCTGACCTTTTATCTCCTCAATGCTTGACTGCAAAAGCACAACCTGCACTGAAGCAAGTGGAGCTCGCCATTGCCATGGGAACAAGCCCTTTGGGTAGCAGAAGCAGCACCTGTCAGCATGTATGTGCTTATCTCCCAAGGTCACCCTCTAGCTCTCATAGCACAATGGAATGAACACTGGCCACATACTTTGCATTTTCTGGAATGGGCATTTTTACCATTTCCCCCAAAGCAAACAGTGAGCACTCAAATGGAGCTGGTTGCTCGGGCTGTCTGCAAAGCCAGGCAATGGTGTGTTCAACTCTTAGGACCAGACCCTGCCACTCTGACATTGCCTTTAACTTCAGAATATCTGGACTGGTGTATGGCACACAGCCCTGAGTTGCAAATGGCCCTGCTAGATTACCCAGGGAAGGTTCTGCTGCATGCTAGGCACATCGATTTTTGCAGCTACATGGAGAGCTGCAACGAGTGGAACCGACTTGGTTCTCTCTGACACCAGTACCAGGAAAGACAATCTTTACTGATGGTTCAGGGGAAACAGGGAAGGCAATCACTGCCTGGCAAGAAAAGAGGAAGTGGCAGGAGCTCCTCGCCTATCAGGATGGTTCACCTCAGCTCCTGGAGTTAAAAGCTGTGGTAATGATCTTTACTAAGTGGCCCAACAAGCCCATAACCATTGTCACTGACTCGCAGTGTGTTTGTAACCTTGTACAGTGGTTGGACCGGGCACTGCTGAAGGAGGTTAACAACAAATCTTTGTTTCATTTGCTAAAAGCCCTATGGCTTGTGCTGCAGAGTCAAACAGAACCATTCTATGTGCTGCATGTTCATAGCCACACAGGGCTGTCAGGATTCGTGTCTGAGGGAAACACCACAGCTGATGCCCTGATGGTACCTGCCTGGGCTGTGCCTATACCTGACATGTGGCAGCAAGCAGCTCAATCCCATGCCTTTTTCCACCAAGGGGCTCACACACTGCAGGGGCTGTTTGGCATATTGTTGTCTTCAGCAAGAGATATTGTGGCCTCTTGTGCAGATTGCCAACATTTCTCCTCGACCCAGCCAGCTGGTGTCAATCCCAGGGGATTACAGAGCCTACAGCTATGGCAATCTGATGTTACTCACATGCCCAAGTCTGGGCCTTTGAAATATGTCCATGGCTCAGTTGACACATTCTCTGCTGGGATATGGGCTACCCCACATGGTGGTGAAAAAGCCTGAGATGGAATTATGCACTGGAGAAAAGCTTTTTCTGCCCTGGGCATTCCACAGCCAATCAGAGCTGATGTCGACCCTGGCTATATCACCTCTAGACCACAAGTGTTTGTACACCAGTGGGGGGTTCCTCATGTTCCCAGCATACCCCACTGCCCCACAGGCCAGGCCATAACTGAACCTGCCCATCACACTCTTAAAACTATGCTTGAAAAACAGAAAGGGGGCAATGCTGGGGGAGACACCACACAGCAGGCTGTGGAAAGCTGTCTATACCCTGAATTATTTAACCATCTCTCAGAGTGGTATGAACCCTGTCACAGTAACTCATTTCTTGTCATTGCAGTCTGTGAGCAATCCTTTGGCAAAAAAGGCCCCAGTATGGGTCTGCAATTTACAGACCCCTGACAGGGAAGGCCCCTGGGATCTTGTGACCTGGGGCCATGGGTATGCTTGTGTTTCCACAGGTGCCAGGGTCCAGCAGGTCTCTGCTTGTTGTGTTTGGCCTAGTCCAGAGCATGATCAATGGAAACAAAGCCCTCAGCCCACACCAACTAACTCCATGGGATAGCCAAACATTTGGGCAGCACTGCTGCATGCATGAAATCAAACCTGGAATTTTAATGCCTGTCAAATTGTAACACACCAGTAAGGTGATTTGAGCATCAGGACATGTGGGATGATAATTTGCTCTCTGCCTCATTAAAGCCTCAAGAATTGGATATTTCAGGGACCTTACAAGCAGAAAGCTGTGTGTACCTGCAGCATACATCTGGAGCTGATCTAGTACTATGATCTTTAATCACACTCCCTTTGCCTTAAAGCCATGCAGGCTTAGCCTAACAGCTGAATGAGATGATCATGGAGGTTTGAAGAATAAAGCTGAACACATAGCAGCCAGGATAATCTTGCTTCAAATTGCTACAGCAAAGCACCAGCTCAGCTAAGGGAACTGGCATCTTGGGTTGCAAAACAAGACAAGGAAACATCAAAACTATTGCTTGAATTAGCCACTGATGTGGAGAGTGTCAGCCCTGCCAGGCTGCAAAATCGAGCTGCTGTTGGTTCTTTGTTCTCAGCTCCCAGTCAGGGCTGGACAGAATGTGATGGTCTGTGCTGTACACACTGAAGTGATCATTCTAAACATAGACAGAAGAGTATTACAAACTGGGCTGTGAATATTGCTGATTGGATTAATCCTGGTGTTGGCAGTGCCCTGTTCATTCTCATGGCTGCAAAGGGCCCTGCAGAGGATAATGAGCCCTTGGGCAAAAAGGAGGAATTGTAGGTAAAGCAGGTGGCCATGGGCAGCTTTAACCTTGAACAAAAAAGAGCTCTGCCCTTGAATCAGGAATGTAAACAACTCCAGGAAAGAAGATCTGTGAACAACAGAGGAAGAAACAGAGAGAACTCCCCAGGCTACCAAAAGGGGGAGAGAGGTGCCTGGACACCAAGCCTAAACCAATCACTTAAGTACAAAGGGCACATGGACACAGAAATAAAAATACATAAGCCATGATGTGTATTAAACAAGTGGCCTCTGCTGCTGGCTGCTGCTTGAGCACATCTTGGTGTCATCCTTTTTCTTGGCCACCAACACTTCACAGCCTTAGGTGTTGAATTTTTCTAGTTCTCTGAGTCACTTCTTCCTGTTGTTTATTTGGAGAACCTTGAGTTTTCCCTTCCATCAGCTAGCCAGGAGAAGTTCTCCTCACCTTTCACTGCCTGTTTTGGAATCTCTTGCTTTTGTCACAAGACATTGGTTTGGTCACCAGCTCTGTTCAGACTTTTCCCTTCACCTTCTGTGGCAGTTCAGGCTGGGTGCCTTCTATTCCTGCCACATAGGCTACACCTCCTGTGTCCAGAGGGTCCAACCCAATAAGGAGGACACAGGAAACAGCCTATTTCATACCCATAATATCCTGCACCCTATAAATCCATCTCAAAGTCCTTCTCTTCCTCTTTCTTCCCTCTTTGCTCCCACGGGAAATGCTTTCTATCATGTAATGGTGGGGGAGTATCTCATGGCCAAGGGCTCTGACAAGGCTGAGAGGCCCAACAGGACCAAGGTATTTGTGCCCTTGGCTCTGGCAGTTGCCTCGGCAACCAAGGCCTGGGAGGAGAAACTTTGCTTTGAGGCTTTGAGGCTCTCCTATTCCAAGGGCAGTGGTCAGGGCTTGGCCTTTCTGCTTCCTAGACCAAAGGCAAGTTTTTCTCCCCTGCACTTTGCCTTTGTCTCCCTGCAATCCTGGCCTCTAACAAGCTGCTCTAACGAGTCCCTGGGGAGCCTTTGTCAGGAACAAGCCTCAGTGAGGCCAATCAGTGCTTCAAGGTACTTTGGAGTTTGCTTCTGCCTTGGACTTCTGGAGAGGCTTCTTGGCAGTACCTTGGCAGAGTCTCCTGGCAGTACCTAAGGATGATGTAATCAGCCCCAACTACTCCATGGGGCTCATTAAATACTGCTGAACCTCTAATTATTGCCAAGGTTTCTGCAGCTAATTGGAGAGGTTTTTATTGCACAAAGCATCTGACAGAAATGATTTTTAAAGGTACATTTCATTCCTTTTCAGCAGGAGTTGTCTCTTTGCAAGCAAACCACAGCAATCCTGTCAAGGTCCTACCCTGGCCACTGCTCATCCTCACAGAGCCCTGAGCCACAGATGAGGGCAGGATCTGCCTTACCAGGGGCTGGGGGTCAGAGCTTGGCCCTTTGGATCAATGAAACCCCTCCAGGTTTCTTCAGCAGCAGAGCCACCTTGAGCTGCTTGTCCTGACCTGTCAGCACTGCCTCAGTCCTCTGCTCTCACCAGAGCCTGGAGATGTTTCAGTGCCTCCAGTGATGCTTCCCTTGCATCCACTGTCTCCTTCTGCTCTAACCAGACCCTGGGGACCCTTTCCCAGTATGCTTCACTGGGACCCATTAAGAGTAGAAAAACTTCAGAGTGTGAGTCTGACTTTGGCTTCTGGAGAGGTTTCATCAACTTCTCAGTCTCTGAGGTTTACAGGGAGCCTAAAGGTACCAGAGGAGTTATTAAAAGACCTTGGACTGGTCCTCTGCTGCCTTATTGGGCTGGACTCCTGGACTGGAAGGAGCTGCTGGCAAGCAGGCAGTGCTGCAGGAGACAGCTCTGGCCAGGAGCAGCTCTTCTGCACAGCACAGCAGGGCTGAGGACACTGCCAGAGGATCTCAGGGAGATGAGGAAGGCAGAGAGAGCTTCAAGATGGACAGGACTGGGAGGATGATGAGAGCTCACTGAAGGAGAAGTCACTGAAGTCACTGATACTTTGAGTCTGTGGGTGCCGGACACTGCAGTTGTAGCTCCTGCAGGCATCTCCATCTTGGCAGCTGCTGCTCAGCTGAAGGCTCCTGGATTGTGCACACAGAAGGAGGACCAAAGCCCTTCAGTTCCATGCTGTGAACAGCAGTGAGCAGAGCTGGGTAAGAAGGCTTCAGCCCCAGCCCCTCTGCTTTTCTCTCTTCCTTTCACTGTGTCTGCAGCACTTCAGACCTTCTCCCTGTTTCTCCACCTCTCCATGGGTGTGGTGGATTTAGGCAATGCCTTTAAAATTTAGTTACAGATTTTGAGCAGCAAAGTAGAAACAAAATAAATAGATCACTCTTGGGTGTGAAAAGGAAAAGAAAAGATTATTCTAAACAAATTCATTGGTTAAATATCTGGAATCAGAGGAGCTCTACTATAACAATTCTCTCTCTTCTCTTCTGATCTCAGCTGTTGTGCTTAGCTGGGGAGAGATCACCTGCTTTGGCTGCCCTTGGCTAAGTCTAACCCACTGCTTTTTTTCTCTCTCCTCTCCTCCTTTCTGTCTTGGAACATGGGTTTAGAAAGTAGGGGCAGTGGAACAGCTTCCCTGGTCTCTGAACAGGGGGTTTCATGTCATTTGGTACATGTCTAATATTGTCACTCCTGAATGTTTTGTACCTGTACATTGCATTCCATTGCTCTTGCTTGTCAATACAGCTTCATTTGCTTCTAACTGAGCTGCTCTGGCAAAGATAAGGCTGGGGGAAATTTCAACCCACCACAATGGGACTCTTGTTCCCTGGGATTAGGCTCTTGGTCACTTTCTGTTCTGATACCAGAGGAATCTTCATGGCAATTCTGGGTCCCTGCTGCATTTGAAGCTGTGGTGAACTCTGCCATGGCTTGGTAGTGAACAGGCTGAGCTGATTCATTCCTCCTGCAGCTCAGGGATAGGGGTTACAATGAGGCTGAGAGAAGTGTGCCCTAACTTGTCACTGCCTTTCCCTCCTTGGACAGGTCTCCATGGCCAGAGGCAGCAGATGGCCAACAGCAGCTCCATCACCCACTTCCTCCTCCTGCCATTCCCAGGCACAAGGCAGCTGCAGCTCCTGCACTTCTGCCTCTTCCTGGCCATCTACCTGGCTGCCCTGCTGGGCAATGGCCTCATCATCACCACCATAGCCTGGGACCACCACCTCCACACCCCCATGTACTTCTTCCTCCTCAACCTTGCCCTCACTGACCTGGGTGCCATCTCCACCACAGTCCCCAAATCCATGACCAATTCCCTGAATGACACCAGGGACATCTCCTATACAGGATGTGCTGCTCAGGTCTTCTTTGTATTATTTTTTATTTCAGCAGAGTTTTATCTCCTCACCATCATGTCCTACGATCGCTACGTTGCCATCTGCAGACCCCTGCACTATGAGACCCTCCTGGGCAGCAAAGTTTGTGTCCACCTGGCAGCATCTGCCTGGGGCTGTGGCTTTCTCTATGCTGTGCTGCACACAGCCAATACATTTTCCCTGCCCCTCTGCCAGGGCAATGTTGTGGAGCAGTTCTTCTGTGAGGTGCCTCAGATCCTCAAGCTCTCCTGCTCCACATCCTACATCAGGGAACTTTGGCTTCTTGTGACCAGTGCCTGTTTATACTTTGTGTGTTTTGTGTTCATTGTGGTGTCCTATGTGCAGATCTTCAGGGCAGTGCTGAGGATCCCCTCTCAGCAGGGACGCCACAAAGCCTTTGCCACCTGCCTCCCTCACCTGGCTGTGGTCTCCCTCTTTCTCACCACTGGCATCTTTGCCTACCTGAAGCCCTCCTCCATCTCCTCACCATCCCTGAATCTGGTGGTGTCAGTTCTGTACTCAGTGGTGCCTCCAGCAGTGAACCCTCTCATCTACAGCCTGAGGAACCAGGAGCTCAAGGCTGCCCTGAGCAAACTGATCCCTGGATGCTTTCAGAAGCAATAAACTCTTCTGCAGAGCAGTTCTGATGTCACTCAGTACAGGCCCAGCCTGTTTTCTGCACTTGGTGATGTTGGTGTTTTACTCTTTATAAAACTGTCATCCCTTTTCTAACACATTCTCTGCTTTGCTGACCAAGAGCTTATGCAGCAGGACCTCTGCTCTTTCTTTGGTTGAAAAAATAAAGTACCTTTCTGTAATAGTTTACTTCCTGTGATCCTTCCTCCAGAACATATCCCGAGCTTTTAGGCCAGGTCCTGTGTAGATTTGGGGGACGGAAATAAAGAAAGAGACTTTCAGTAGCAGTTTTGTTTCCTGAGTACCTTCCTCCAAGCCTCTTCTGGAGCCTCAGGGACAGGTCCTGTGTGCAGAGGCAGAGGGGCAAAGAGTCCCAGCACAGCAGCACTGCCAGGGAGCACCAGCACCTGGACTTCCAGGGCTGTTCCCTTTCCACTTCCAGCCTCTCCTGGGTCAGTGCAAGCCCAGAGTGCTGTGGCAGCTTGGTCATTGTTCTGCAGCATGCCAGTCCTGTGACCACAGGCAGGGACAGGCCATGGGAGCTACTCTGACTAAGCTGGACCCCAAGAGCAGTTCCACAAAGAGATGATCTGCTCAGGGCAGAGTCTGACGGCTTAGGGCTTCAACAAAGTTTCTCTCCAGAGCAGGCCCAAGAAAGTGTCCCAGGGATGCAAACAGCAGGGAACAGCTCAAGTGTGAGTGTGCAGGGCTGGGGCACACAGCAGTGCCCTGAGACAGACAGGCCTCCTGCCAGAGGCCTGAAGGAGCAGCAGAGCAAGCTCTGATCTGTGTCTCTGCTCCCTGGACAGCCTGGGGAAGCTGTCCCAGGGTAATCATCCTGCTCCAGCCACTCACCACCACCATTTCCACCACTGGCCTCGCTCCCCAGCTTGCAAAGTTTCTTTGTCCCCCACTTGCAGGTCACAGGATCAGGAGGTCAGCAGTGGCTGCTGGCATTGCACAGATGAGGTACAAGTATGGCCATGGTGTGTGGGGTGAGAGGAACCTGAGTGAGCACAAACACTATCAGCTGTTGCTGGGGTACCAAGGCGCTGGAGGTGTGAGGAGCCTCCCAGCCTCTGGCAGGGTCAGCAGGAGGCCAGGAACATTCTGGCTGCTGCAGTGCAGAGCCTGTGTGAGGGATGGCAGTGGCATCCCTTAGGGCAAGCCCTTGGGCCAGCACTGTGCAATCTCTTCATCAGCTCCCTGCACCTTCTGACCCAGGGCCTCTGCAGCTCTTTTGGGGATGAGGCCAAACTGGGCAAAGGCCTTGAAGGACCTCATCTGCATAACCCTGCCCTGAGCAGGGTCATTGGACAATGATGTGCAGGGACCTCTTCCACAGATCACCAGGACAGAGCCAGAAGCTCCTCTGAGGAAGGTTTCTCCACTCAGAGCCTTGGTAGGAAATCTGCCAGATGGATTGGATGAAACTTTGATCTGCTCAGGCTCTGGCCACAAGGAGGCTGATGGTTGGGCGTGGGATCAGGTGGTCAGTTGTGTCTCAGGAGCTCATCATTCGATGGGAAGCCAATGAGTGTGAAGGGGCTGTGAGGTCACTTCTGCCTGGGGAGGAGATTGGCCAACAGCAGGAACACAGCTGGAAAGGGACTGTGAGGTTTGTTCTGTCTGTGATGAAGAAGTTATTAATTTATTAATATGAAATATGAATTATATAGATATTAATTTTTGTTAATTATTAAAATTATCAATTACCAATGAATTTTATACAGATATTCTAGTGCATGATTGTGAAACACATCCCATAATTGGTTTAGTATTTATAGTTTGGATTCAATCAGGCTGGGGTCAGAGTGGCTGGAAAGCAGTCAGGTGGAAAGGGACCTGGGGGTGCTGGTTGATGGTAGGCTGAACATGAGCCTGCAGTGTGCCCAGGCAGCCAGGAGGGCCAATGGCATCCTGGCCTGCATCAGGAACAGTATGGCCAGCAGGAGCAGGGAGGTCATTCTGCCCCTGTACACTGCACTGGTTAGGCCGCACCTCAAGTCCTGTGTCCAGTTCTGGGCCCCTCAGTTTAGGAAGGAGGTTGACTTGCTGCAGCGTGTCCAGAAAAGGGCAATAAGGTTGTTAAGGGGCTTGGAGCACAAGCCCTATGAGGAGAGACTGAGGGAGCTGGGGTTGCTTAGCCTGGAGAAGAGGAGACTCAGGGGTGACCTTATTGCTCTCTACAACTACCTGAAGGGGGGTTGTAGTGAGGTGGAGGTTGGTCTCTTCTCCCAGGCAACCAGTACCAGAACAAGAGGACACAGTCTCAGGCTGCATCAGGGGAGGTTTAGTCTGGAGGTTAGGAGGAAGTTTTACACAGAGAGAGTGATTGCCCACTGGAATGGGCTGCCTGAGGAGGTGGTGGGGTCGCCGTCGCTGGGGGTGTTCAGGGAGAGGCTTGACAGGATGCTTGGTTCCATGGTTTAGTTGATTGGGTAGTGTTGGATGATAGGTTGGACACGATGATCTCGAAGGTCTCTTCCAACCTGGTTTATTCTATTCTATTCTATTCTATTTACAGAGTTAATTTCTATTACTATAACACAGGCTGCAATTCCACTGCTTGTCCACCAGATGGCGACTTGACAGGACTCTGGTGACTGCTAAGTATATACAGAGATATTACACTGTGTATCAGAGGATTGGACTGGAAAGATTATCCTGCTAGACTCAGGTGCTTTGAACTGACTGTTAGTGAGTGGAAAGCAGGTGGATAGGTTCCAGCAGCCTACTGTGTCCTTTGCAGCAGGATCTGGCAGACTGCTGTCTCCAGGATGACTCCTGGCTGGCCTGGACAGTGATTTCTCCCTTCCAACCTTCTCCTTTCCGTGGCAGCAGAGAGGGAATGGACCTTAGCCTAGCTGTAAAGCAGGTTCCTTTCGCAGGACTGCAGCACTATAGGTCAGAAGTGGCGAGATTTCAGCTTCCCTGCAGGAGCAGCCCGGGGCAGAGGGAGGGAGCAGCAGGGCCTGAGGGAAGGTACTGCCTGCCCAGCATCCAGCCAGACCGACGATCCCCCACCGGCGGAGCGGGCACCTCCGAGAACGGTATCAACGGTAGAGGGTAGAAAGGCTCTGCAGAGGGACCTTGACTGACTGGACAGATGGGCAGAGTCCAATGGCATGGCATTTAACAAGTCCAAGTGACAGGGGCTGCACTTTGGCCACGGCAACCCCATGCAGAGCTACAGGCTGGGGTCAGAGTGGCTTGAGAGCTGCCAAACAGAGAGGGCCCTGGGGGTGCTGATTGACAGCTGCCTAAACATGAGCCAGCAGTGTGCCCAGGTGGCCAAGAGGGCCAGTGGCATCCTGGCCTGTGTTAGGAATAGTGTGGCCAGCAGGAGCAGGGAGGTCATTGTGCCCCTGTACTCTGCATTGGTTAGGCCACACCTTGGGTCCTGTGTCCAGTTCTGGGCCCCTCAGTTTAGGAAGGACATAGAGACACTTGAACGTGTCCAGAGAAGGGCAACAGGGCTGGGGAGAGGCCTTGAGCATGGCCCTGTGAGGAGAGGCTGAGGGAGCTGGGATTGTTTAGCCTGGAGAGGAGAAGTCTCAGGGGTGACCTCATTGCTCTCTACAACTACCTGAAGGATGGTTGTGGCCAGGAGGGTGTTGGTCTCTTCTCCCAGGCAGGCGGCACCAGAACAAGGGGACACAGTCTCAAGCTGCGCTAGGGGAGGTTTGGGCTGGAGGTGGGGAGAAAGTTCTTCACTGAGAGAGTTGTTTGTCATTGGGATGTGCTGCCCAGGAAGGTGGTGGGGTCACCGTCCCTGGAGGTGTTCAGGGGAGATTGGACATGGCATGGTCTAGTCATGAGGTCTACCGAGACAGGTTGGACTCGATGATTCTTGGGGTCTCTTCCAACCTTAGTGATACTGTGATACTGTGTAATGGGTTGGGGCAGGTCCCCTCCCCACCACAGGCAGAAATAACGACTCAGGCAAACGGATTGCAAAAGTGATGAAAGTTTAAATAGAAAGCAGTGAATGTTACAGAAAACCCAAAGCGCAGTGACAAAGAAAGATCCCATCCCCACCTGAGGGTGCATGCAAAACCCCCAGGGCTCCTTCTTCCCCCTCCCTCTGCTGGGCTAGTCTCAGCTGGCCAGGCCTGAGACTGCCCATCCCCCTGTGGCCTTGGGCCCAGTCAGGCCCATGGCCGGGAGATCTCTCCCCCAGTTACCAAGTCTCGGAGAGGGAAGGAAAGAGGAAGTGCCAGACCCCGCACTGGATCTTATAGTGGTGCAAAGAATTATGGTAGGAAATACACAATTTCCTGTGTCCATCCCTCTGGGCTGGACTTCTGGACACAGGAAGTGAATGCACCAGGGGGGCACCCAGCTCAAACTACAACATGCCACCCCTGTATTTCATACCATAATCCTTGCACCCAAACACATCATCAGATCAGAAAACTTCTGATGACATGTCCGGCAGAGTCCATATCTTCATCTGGGCGTCCACTCAAACAGTCTCTCATTCAGGCTCAAGCATCAGTCCATTCCAGTTGTTCTTCCTCATGTGATGGAACCTCCCAGCGACGCAGTCCTTCTCCTGCAGTGTGAATTCCTTGTGGACTCCTTGGGACATCCTGGTCACCTGGAAATACCTCACAACTTCTCAGCCAAGCCTTTACTCTCATATTCAGCGGCAAATTCTCCACCCCTGGGGCAGGCCAGTCGGAACAATCCGGCTCGACGACTGCCTTTTTCAATCCATCCAGGGTGCCGCAGCCAACCGCTTTCACGCGGACCAAAGCTACACAGATGCATGTCAGAGGCACTCCGCACCCCCCGGCTGGGCGCTCGCGTACTGAGGCAGGACAGCATCCGGCTGCACAACCTCCACCCCCGGAAGAGGGAGGAGCTGCGCCACAGCCCGCTGAAGAAGCATGGAGGCGGAGCCAGGTGCTCGGCGCCATTTTCGGAGCACGTCCGAAAACACCAGGGAAAGATTTACAGCTGCCGCCGCTGCCTGAACGCAGCCCGGCTCGGGCGGTGCCGCCGCCGCCGCCTGAACGCAGCCCAGCTCGGGCGGTGCCGCCGCTGCCGCTTGAACGCGGCCCGGCCCGGCCCCCGCCGTCTCTGTCGCCGCGATGCAGAGTCCGAGTCACCTTCAGCAGTCGCTTGCCCGCTCGCCGCGGGTGTCCGCCCCCGCAGCGGCCACGGGCCGACCACGCTCTGCTTGCCGCTGCCCCTCCTCCGCTCCCTGCCGCTCCGCAGAGAACGAGGAGAAGGCAGGTCTCGCCTTCTTAGGCTACTCGAGCATTCTTAAGCTACCCTGGGCAGAATGTCACAGAAAGAGCCACCCCTCGCTGCTCCCAAGCTACAGGAGGGACTTCCATGCCATCAGCCACGCACCAGCCATCCTTCTGCAGTCCACAGGAGTTCACACAGTCGCCCCGGTAACACAAAACCTGAGCCCCAACTTTCCAAACCCAAACCGACGCCCAGAACTAAATTTAAACTCTCCATCTTTTGCAATCCGAGCTGCAGTTGGCCCCACGTTGGGCGCCAAAAATGTAATGGGTTTGGGGCAGGTCCCCTCCCCACCACAGGCAGAAATAACGACTCAGACAAACGGATTGCAAAAGTGATGAAAGTTTAAATAGAAAGCAGTGAATGTTACAGAAAACCCAAAGCGCAGTGACAAAGAAAGATCCCATCCCCACCTGAGGGTGCATGCAAAACCCCCAGGGCTCCTTCTTCCCCCTCCCTCTGCTGGGCTAGTCTCAGCTGGCCAGGCCTGAGACTGCCCATCCCCCTGTGGCCTTGGGCCCAGTCAGGCCCATGGCCGGGAGATCTCTCCCCCAGTTACCAAGTCTCGGAGAGGGAAGGAAAGAGGAAGTGCCAGACTCCGCACTGGATCTTATAGTGGTGCAAAGGATTATGGTAGGAAATACACAATTTCCTGTGTCCATCCCTCTGGGCTGGACTTCTGGACACAGGAAGTGAATGCACCAGGGGGGCACCCAGCTCAAACTACAACATACTGTGATACTGTGACTCAGGTGGCTCTCTCTGGATGTGTGCTGGGTTGAGGTAGCCCCCACCCCACCACAGGCAGAAATAAACAACTCAGACAAAATGGATTGCAAAAGTGATGAAAGTTTCAATAGAAAGCAGTGAATGTTTACAGAAAAAACCCGAAGCGCAGTGACAAAGAAAGATCCCAAAGCAAACCCAGAGGCATCCCATTCCCACCTGAGGGTACACCCAGGACCCCCAGGGCTCCTTCTTCCCCCCACTACTGCTAGGCTAGTCTCAGCTGGCCAGATCTGAGACTGCCCACCCCCCCCATGGCCTTGGGCCTAGGCAGGCCCAAAGCCAGGAGACATCTCCCCCAGTTACTGGCTGATGGAGGAAGAAGAAAGAGAAAGTGCAGACCCTGCACTGGATCTTATAGTGGTGCAAAGAATTATGGTAAGAAGTACCCAATTTCCTGTGTCCACCCCCCTGGGCTGGACTTCTGGACATAGGAAGTAAACACAGCAGGGGGCACCCAGCTCAAACTACAACACGCCACCCCTAGAAATAAACACTCAGACAAAAAAACACACACCCCTGGTTCTGCTGACCACTGCAGGATTTGAACCCATGACCTCAACACTCATATTCTCATGCACTACCAACTGAGCTATGGCTCTGCCCCCCTGCAGGGAGCTGTTCTGCAGGATCAGCCTGGCAGGGCTGGTAGGGCTGGTCCCAGGATGGGGTCAGCCCTCACAGAGTCGGCCTGCATGGCAGGGCAGTGCCACGGTTCCTGGTAGGCAGGCTTGGAGGTTTCTGATCTGGCGCGATGGCAGATGGGGCTGGACCTGGCAGGGGTCAGCCCAGTGGCAATGGGCTTTGGGGCTCGTGTGGGTAGCCCTGGGAAACATGCATGTGTAGGAAAGCAGAAAGTATCTATGGAAGGTTTCAGGACAAGAAAGAACAACAGGCCATTGATACTGGAAGGATGGCTTGATGATAATGAAGAGCTGACCATGGTAAACAACCTGAAGTGCGAGACAGGAGGACACTTGCCTCCATGCTGGAGAAGATCAACCTGATATGGGATGAAGATAACAATGGACAGCGGCATATCAAAGGAGAAAACTCAGTTAGCAGCAGTGGTGCAAGAATGTCAGGGAATTGCTTACCCTGCTCGATTTTTCCTATCTAAGCTTCTTGTTCTGTACCAATAAACGATTCCTGCCTCACCACCAAGGGAGTCCGTGCATGCTTTCCGATAAAATGGCGCCCGTATCGGGAATTTCAGTGAGATCTTTCTTCAGACTCACTCTCGGATTGCACCCCCAGTGAGCCGAACGGGAGAAGTGAGCAGATGATGCGTCCATCCCCTACACTGCAGGTCAGGTACGGGGACTGCGGCCGGGGAAGAATATGGGCCAGGGAGCCACGAGATCACAGCAATTGCACCAGGATGTGCTTATGGGAATTATCAAAGAGCAAGGGTACAGACTGAGCTCTCACAAACTTACCCTTCTGTTGCTGTGGATAAATCGCAATTGCCCCTGGTATCCTGAATCAGGGGCATACGAATTAACAGAGTGGAACAGGGTTGGAGAGACCCTCTCAGAAGCACAAAAGTCCGGGAATGATTTTTCACCGGACATTTTAATAATGTGGCGCAGACTATGGCGAGCGCTGACCACGCTAATGAGTAAATCCAACAGCACTTCACCCTCGGGGACTCTAAACACTCCCATTACCCATGCGGGCCCTCAGAAGCAGGATGAGCTTCCTACAAACAACAAAACACAGGCAGAAACAAGAGGTCTGGCTGCAGGGCACATGGGGAGGAAAGAATAGGCACTGATGACCCACTAATGAGAGCACGGTCACAAAAGTTCCTAGCTCAACAACGAAAGAGGCCGTTTGACGTGCCCCTTAAGAAGTCTAAGACATTGCCTGATGCAAGTGCAAAATACGCGGACAGCAGCTCTGAGTCAGACCCAGAGCTGGATGATCCTTTCGATCAGGGCTCCACCGATACAGAAAAGGAGCCAGGTTTATATCCACAGGTACCTTCGCTTAAGGCAGCTGTAGCAGCTGCAGAAGGAGCAACTCCTCAACCGGAGCAGAAGAAACAAAGAAAACCAGATGCAAAGTTAAAACCACCAACTCAAGTAACTGATGAAAAACTAATTTCTTTTAATCCCGACAGCTCCGCTACTCAAGAATCACTCGACAAATCAAACCAGCCACTTTTCCAACCCACAGCACCAAGTTTATCTTCCTCTCTTCCCTTAAATACCACTAATGAAGTTGTTAACTCTGTTCCGTATCCCTTTCCTTTTCCAGCAGGATTTTACCCTCAGCCTCATTCGGTTCCTATACCCCAGCAGGCGGGGGCTTTGTCTACCCCCCCGCCACCTTACGGAGGTGTTTGTGTACCTCCTGCCGCTACTATGAGTAATATGAGGGTGAGGGATAACGGGATGCTTTATCAAGGAGGCAATGTACAGGATGGTGTTAAAATGTCTAATGGATTGTTGATTAATGAACATGTTCCAGGTGTAGCTACATGACTGCAAATTTCAATTTCTGATGTTTTAATGGATAAAGATGATAAGGGTTTTATAAATACAGAAATGTTACAGATGCGTGCGATGCCAGTAGTGATGGAACACAGACCGGGGGGTGGGGCTGCTTCTGTGTATCAGTCTCTGTCCTATGATATCTTAAGGGAGCTAAGGAGGACAGTGGCTGATTCTGGGCTGCAGTCTCCTTATACTGAGAATTTGCTGGAAGCCATATGAGAGGCCTATCTAATGATACCACATGACTGGAAAATAATTTTTAAACTCATCTTAACATCCAGCCAGTACTCTATATGGTATGTGGAATATAGAGATCTGTGTATTACCCAGTCCACGTCTCGGGCTCAGTATCAGTTAAACCCCGAACAATTAATGGGGGAGGGACAATTTGCCAACTCACAGCTGCAATCTCGCTATATCAATGAGGTTCTGCAGCTAATAGCAGGTCTGGCAATAAAAGCCTTTAAAAAGATACCAGATTTAAAACGGTCAACAAAGCCCTTCAGTGTCGTGCGACAGGCCAATGATGAACCATACATACAGTTCATAGATAGGCTGCAGAGGGTGGTGGAACGTCAAGTCGACCTGCCTGAAGCATCTGACGCGTTAATCAAACAATTAGCTGTAGAAAATGCAAATAGTGACTGCCGACATATATTAGAAACTCTTAGATCCACAAATAAGCAAGCATCACTCACTGATTTTATCAAGGCCTGTGCCCATGTGGGGTCAGAAAGGTACAAAGCTGAAATGCAGGCAGAGTTATTGGCTTCGGCATTAGCACAACAATTGGCTGTCAATCGCTCTCAAGTAAGATGCTTTAACTGTGGACAAGAAGGGCATTTCAGGCGCGATTGCCCCAGATCTAATAATGAAGTAAAAAGACCAAACAAGGTGTGCCCTAAGTGTAGAAAGGGCTTTCACTGGGCGAGTCAGTGTCATTCCCGATTTAACTTTTCGGAAAGAGAAGTTGTTCAATTGGGAAACGGGGTGAGGGGCGTGAGACCCAGTGCCCCCAAAACGAACAGGGTCCATTATGCAGAAATACCAGACCTCATGGGTCTGGATCCGATCTCTTCAGAGCAACAGGAGGGAGTGCTGGATTGGACACATGCAATGCTGAACCAGTAAGTCTGACAGATGTGTCTGTAACAATGGTAACATCTAATGTGAATGGGCCTTTAACGCTAGGAACTCATGCTTTGTTAATAGGTCGATCATCCACAACTAAAATGGGTTTATTTGTTCTCCCAGGATTGATAGACAAGGATTACAAAGGCAACATAAAAATCATGCTCTGGACACCCTCCCCACCATGTTACGTTCCACAGGGGGAGCGGATTGCCCCACTAATACCTTTGCCTGATTTGTCCTCTGGAATTCGGCCACTTAAAGAAAACAGGGAAGGAGGCATGGGTAGCTCAGGCTGTCCAAAAATTTTATGGACACAAGCAATTAAGGATGATCGACCTATGCTGAATGTCTGTATAATGGGAAGGCCTTTTACAGGACTCATTGACACTGGAGCAGATATTACTATTATACGAGCTCAGGAATGGCCAGATGATTGGGAATTGCCAGAACCGTTAGCTACCATAGAAGGAATAGGTGGAACCCAAATTCCATATCAGTCAAAAAACCCACTGAAAATAGTGGGACCCGATGGCAAGATTGGTAATATAAGACCCTTTGTTTTACAAACTTCTTGTAACCTCTGGGGAAGGGATCTCTTGAAACAATGGGGCCTCACACTGTTGACAAATTTCTGATAAGGGCCATTGAAAAGAATCAGCCTCATCTTAAATTGACATGGCTAACATCACAGCCTGTCTGGGTTGATCAATGGCCCTTAACGGGTGAGAGGCTGAAACAAGCAAACATCTTGGTAACGGAACAGTTAGCGGCAGGTCATATCAGACCATCTACAAGCCCCTGGAATACACCAATATTTGTAATACCAAAAAAATCTGGGAAATGGCGATTGCTTCAGGATCTTAGAGCAGTCAATGCAGTAATGGAAAATATGGGGTCATTACAGCCAGGGGTACCTAATCCTGTGGCAATTCCAGATCATTGGCCATGCTATGTAATAGACTTAAAAGACTGCTTTTTCACTATTTATCTCCATCCAGATGATTGTAAACACTTTGCCTTTTCAGTTCCCACGGTTAATTATCAGGGTCCCATGGAAAGATATGAATGGGTTGTCTTGCCACAAGGGATGAAAAACAGTCCAACGATTTGTCAATTTGTTGTGGGGTCAGCATTGAAACCTGTGAGAAATGCTTTTCGGGATGTTTTAATACTTCATTACATGGATGATATTCTCATTGCTGCAGAACAGGAGAATAGATTGTCAACAGTTTTACCTGTATTGCTGTCAAACTTAGAACATTATGGGTTGCAGGTGGCCCCTGAGAAAGTTCAATGCGAACCACCTTGGAAATATTTGGGATGGAAATTAACAGAGTCCAAAGTCATGCCACCGAAAATTGAATTCAGTGCGTACGTTAAACGACTTACAGAAATTGCTGGGCACTATAAATTGGGTCAGGCCCATGCTGGGCATTACTACCTCAGAAATGGACCCTTTGTTTCAGCTGTTACAGGGAGACACTGACTTAGCCTCCCCACGAGAGCTGACACCGGATGCCTTACAGTCTCTGAATGGTATAATTGGAAAAATGACAATCAGGTTTTGCTAGCCACTGTCAGCCACAGTTGCCATTAAGAGGCTTTGTTATCAATTCTAGTTACCAGCCTTTTGGGATTGTCGGTCAATGGGATGGTAAGGACTTGTACCTCCTGGAGTGGCAGTTTTTATCCCACCAACCATCTAAATCTATTTGGACAAGGTCTGAAATGATTGCAAATGTTATTCAGAAAGTACGTACTTGCAGCATCTCTATTTTTGCAGAGGATGTCGATGTCTTGCACATTGCATTAAACAAACAGGATTTTTCTTATGCTTTAGCTAATTCTATGGCACTGCAAATTGCCTTGGCAGATTTTATCGGCACTATTGCCTTTGACCTTCCTGGTCATAAAGTGCTCCAATCTCTTTCTGATATACCTTTAACTACCACACCTATTGTTTCTAACGAACCGTTGGTGGGAGCACGAACTGTCTTTTTAGACGGCTCACTGTCTTCACACAAAGCTGTGGTAGTCTGGTTTGACAATGCCAAACAGGAATGGGAACATCAGATCACTCATCAGGAAGGCTCAGCTCAGATTGCAGAGCTACGGGATGCGGTCGAGGCATTTAAGCTATTTGCCAAGGAACCGCTGAATGTTGTTGTAGATTCCAAATATGTTTATGGGGTGTTGTTACAGTTAGAATTTGCATTTATAAAAAGACTGAATAACAAGGAATTGTTCAACCTTTTTGTGGAATTAGCACAGTTGTGTAATGCAAGGACTGAGAAATATTTTGTGATACATGTGAGATCTCATTCCAATCTTCCGGGACCTATTACAGAAGGGAATGAGATTGCAGACAGACTGACTGCAGCAGCACGTTTGCCCAATGCTCTCCAACAAGCAAAGATGATGCATGAATTTTTTCATAACAATGCAAAAAGCCTAATGAAATTGTTTGACATTACTTTTCGTCAAGCTACAGACATTGTGCGAATGTGCCCCGACTGCCAGAAAGTCACACCATTACCACAGATAATAACAGCTGTGCCAAGAGGACTCTGTCCCAATGAAATTTAGCAGTCTGATGTGACTCATGTACCTCAATTTGTCAGGTTAAAATATGTACATGTGTCCATTGATACATATTCCAGTTTTGTGGTAGCAACAGCTCATACAGGTGAAAAAGCACGGGATGTGCGGTCTCACTTTTTACGTGCCATTGCAATCCTGGGCACTCCAAAAACAATCAAAACTGATAATGGCCCTGGTTATGTTTCAACCTCTCTCAAACAATTTTTTACAGAGTGGGGAATTCAGCATGTCACAGGCATGCCACATTCTCCCACAGGTCAAAGTATAGTTGAATGCATGCACCAAACCTTGAAACGTATGCTAAAGAAACAAGCTGAAACCACAGAAGGTCTTACACCTCAGGACAAACTATCAAAAGCCACTTATGTTTTGAATTTTTTAAATCTTTCTTCCTCAAAAAATACAACACCTTTTGAGAGACTGATGTTACCCCTAAAAGATTATCCCAAGCCTCAAGTACTATATAGAGACATACACACTGGACAGTGGGAAGGGCCTGTTCCTCTCTTAACATGGGGGAGAGGTTACGGATGTGTTTCTCTCTCCACAGGTCCTTATTGGCTACCAGCTCGACGAATAAAGCCATACCATCATAAAAATGAGCCCCAGACAGCAACATCAATGGAGCAGGATACTGTGGGCAACATCCCTCCTATGGATGGTGATGATGAATCAGAGTAAAAGTGAGACTTACTGGGACCACATTTTAAATCCCCCCATGTTTCGCCCCTTAACATGGTGGGACGCAGAATTACCACTAATTAACAATGATACACAGTGGGCAGGTGGTCACTGGTTAGAACCCATGGAACACCAGGTGTGGGAAAACATTACTATGTCAAATGTCACATTTAGTGCAGACATGTGGCCATTATGTGTCACCCCAAACCAGTCCAATACAGATTGCGTGTATTTTGGCCCACAACAGCACGTGGTCACAGTTATAGTGAACAAATCAATAACCAACTACACTGGTATTGATTTGCCTGGGGTAATTGGAGAACCTGT
The DNA here is from genome assembly GCF_014839835.1 of Dryobates pubescens. NCBI lineage: Eukaryota > Metazoa > Chordata > Aves > Piciformes > Picidae > Dryobates > Dryobates pubescens. The sequence continues at coordinate 302,688 of NC_071654.1, read as the reverse complement.
AGATATAACAGGACGACCAGCAATTCCTCCTTGTGTAGTAAAGAAGCAGCTGGAGGATGTCACTCATGTTAGGTGGCATGCATGCCTAGGGAAACTGCCTTGGAAACTGAATCATACAAAGGCAGAAATCATTGATTGGGGACCATGGGGTTATACTGATAGGGTTGACAGCACTGAGTGGTACAATGAGGGCTATTCAGGCCCTGTGTTGCAACTCTCATGGAATGGTACTAGAAGTGTGATCAAGAAACAGTTGTGGAGGTTAGCTTTACCATTTGTAAATGGAACTATTAAAACAATTCGTAGGCGTAGAGGCATTTTAGCAGAACGTGTACTACGTAGTTCCTTTGCTACTGTGTGTACTACCCACCCATATGTGCTAGGAATAGGTATTGATTGTATAATCTATAACGAATCAAGCATATATCATCTTAGTTGTAGCAATATTACTTTTAAGACTTGTATTATTGATAAAGACATTGATCAGCAGAGCATGATTATTCCCTTCCGAAGAAGGGCAGAGGTATGGATTCCCGTGAACATGACAAGAGGATGGGAGAGTGAGAATGGATTGGACCATGTTATCAGGCTATTAGACCAGGGACTAAAAGATTCTAGAAAAAGGGCAAAAAGATTTGTGGGATGGTTAATTTTTGCTATAATATCAGCTGTGATAATATTAGCATCTGCTGCTGCTTCAGTTACAGCTCTGACAAAGGGCATACAAACTGCGGACACAGTGAGAACTTTATTAACCAATGTGACAAATGATTTGCAGATGCAGAAAGCTATAGATGAGGAAATAATGGCAAGGTTATATGCACTTGAGGCCAGCGTTGTTTGGTTAGGAGACCAACAAGCTGCCTTGCAGACCCATATGATGCTGCAGTGTGATTGGGAATATCATAAGCAGGACATGTGTGTAACATCCTTGTCTTGGAATGACTCTCAGTATGATTGGAAGTCAGTAAGATCACACTTACAAGGGGCCTTTGATAGCTCCTTGAAATATAATGTCCAAACATTGAAGCATCAGCTGGAACTGCAATTAGCAAATATACAACAGGTGCGGATTGATTCAACATGGCAAGCACTGAACAAAGATCTTAGCTGGCTGAATCAAAAAAAAATGGTTCTCAGGTCTGAATCTACAAGTGTGGGTTATAGGCGGAATCCTTGTAGTGATTGGTATTGTAATTGTAGTGTTAATGGTACTTGTAATAATAGCTTTTAGGAATACGAGGATGGTCAGGACACAAGTGATGACTGCTGTTTTAAACAATATAAAAATGGGGAGTTGTAGGAAAGCATAAAGTATCTATGGAAGGTTTCAGGACAAGAAAGAACAACAGGACATTGATACTGGAAGGATGGCTTGATGATAAAGAAGAGCTGACTGTGGTAAACAACCTGAAGTGCGAGACAGGAGGACACTTGCCTCCATGCTGGAGAAGATCAACCTGATATGGGATGAAGATAACAATGGACAGCTGCATATCAAAGGAGAAAACTCAATTAGCAGCAGTGGTGCAAGAATGTCAGGGAATTGCTTACCCTGCTTGATTTTTCCTATATAAGCTGCTTGTTCTGTACCAATAAACAATTCCTGCCTCACCAACAAGGGAGTCCGTGCATGCTTTCCAATACCTCCCCATCCCTGGACCTGGTGGTGTCAATTCTGTACTCAGTGGTGCCTCCAGCAGTGAACCCTCTCATCTGCAGCCTGAGGAACCAGGAGCTCAAGGATGCCTTGAGCAAACTGATCCCTGGATGGTTTCAGAAGCAATAAACTCTTTATCTTCTCCTGCAGAGCAGTTCTGATGTCACTCACAGTCTGGTTTCTCTCTTTTTGGCTGCTGCTGGTGCTGTTACCCTTGTGAGAATGTTGTTTCCCCACTAGAGGGGACCATTTCTTCAGACCATTTCTGGTTCAGTGCTGTCCTGTCTACTGTGATCCAGAGACTGCAGAGAGGAGCAGCTGTGCTCCCTGGGTGTGCAGCATGCAAGGAAAAATTCTTCCCATCTAGAAGTTCATAACAGAGACAGAGGAGTCTGGTAAAACTTCATTTGAATAAATTCAGAGTCCACAGGACAATTCCCTGTAGGGTCTCTCTCATTGCTGAAGGCACAGCTCCCCTTTCATCCTACATTTCTGGGCGCAGATTTCGCTCTCCCTTTCCCCACTGGCTCAGGTACTCAGCATTTAGTCTTTCCCAATACCCCTGCTACATGTCCCCCTTCACACAAACCCTCCCTGCTTCATACATCCTATGCTCATTTAAATTAGGTTCTCCACTTCTCTGGGTGGGGAAGTTAATATTCAGCAGTCTGTTAAGCCTGTGCTCTGGCCTAAAAGTTCAGCAGTTCAGGCTGTGTTCAGTGTCTGCTATCTTTGGACAGACCCCTACTGATTTACAGCAAGGTTCAAGGGAAAGGACTTAGCAGAGGCCCCTTTGTGATTTACATACACACAGAGAAGGTGAACTGTCTGGGTCCTCCCTTTCTCTTCCAACTCCCTCTTAGCCAATTCTTCCTTTGTAAGGACACTCCCTCCTTTTGATCCCATCAATCCCTCCTCTTCTTGCTTTAATGATTCTCTTTACAAAATTAATTCACTGTTAACTCAATCCTTTTCTCTTGGCTTGTATCTGATGTTGGTCTTATTTGCAGATACATGATTCTTCTGTTTTTTGTAGCCTTTTCTGGCTCACTTGAAATGGCTACAACCTGCACCTGCCTGACTGCAGGATGGATAAGCCATACAAACCAGGGTATCAGACATCGTAGAAAGATTAGAGCTGCTGTTGCACAGAGAGAGAAGAATGACACTCGTTTGACCCATGGCCCACCAGGCAGCCAAGACAATGTGTCCCATTCCAGTCCTTGCCAGGTTTGGACTGGTCCATGAGCTATTTCCCTGCTGTTGGTGGCTATATTTATTGCTGCCTCCTCATTGGCCTCAATCTTTAGGCACCAATCAGATGGATTAAACTTTCCACATCCACCTCCTTCCTCAGCTAATAGACAGTCTGGAGAGTCCATTTTGGTGCATTGCCTCTCACACCTGAGTTTGGTGTTTGGCTAATAGTACCTGCGGATGGAGTTTACCTGGACTTCAGCAAGGCCTTTGACACTGTCCCCCACAGCAAACTCCTGGCCAAGCTGTCAGCCCCTGGCTTGGACAGCAGCACTCTGAGTTGAGTTAGGAACTGGCTGGAGGGCCGAGCCCAGAGAGTGGTGGTGAATGGTGCCACATCCAGCTGGCAGTCAGGCACTAGTGGTGTGCCCCAAGGATCAGTGCTGGGCCCCATGCTCTTTAACATCTTTATTGATGATCTGGACAAGGGCATCGAGTCCATCATCAGTAAATTTGCTGACGACACCAAGCTGGGGGCAGGAGTTGATCTGCTGGAGGGTAGAGAGGCTCTGCAGAGGGACCTCGACAGGCTGGACAGATGGGCAGAGGCCAAGGGCATGAGATTGAGCACATCCAAGTGCCAGGTTCTGCACATTGGCCACAACAACCCCATGCAGTGTTATGGTCTGGGTTCAGAGTGGCTGGAGAGTAGCCAGGCAGAATGGGACCTGGGGGTACTGGTTGACAGTAGGCTGAACATGAGCCTGCAGTGTGGCCAGGCAGCCAAGAAGGCCAATGGCATCTTGGCCTGCATCAGGAACAGTGTGGCCAGCAGGAGCAGGGAAGTCATTCTGCCCCTGTCCTCATCACTGGTTAGGCCGCCCCTCCAGCACTGTGTCCAGTTCTGGGCCCCTCAGATTAGGAAAGATGTTAAGATGCTGGAAGTTGTCCAGAGAAGGGCAACAAAGCTGGGGAGGGGTTTGGAACACAGCCCTGTGAGGAGAAGCTGAGGGAGCTGGGATTGTTTAGCCTGGAGAAGAGGAGGCTCAGGGGGGACCTTCTTGCTCTCTACAACTACCTGAAGGGAGGTTGTAGCCAGGTGGGGGTTGGTCTCTTCTCCTAGGCAGCCAGCACCAGAACAAGAGGACATAGTCTCAAGTTGTGCCAGGGGAAGTTTAGGCTGGAGGTGAGGAGAAAGTTCATCACTGGGAGAGTTGTTAGCCATTGGATTGGGCTGGCAGGGAGGTGGTGGAGTCACCATCTCTGGAGGTCTTCAAGAGCAGATTGGACATGGCACTTGGTGTCATGATTTAGTTATGAGGTCTGTGGTGACAGGTTTGACTTGATGATCTTTGAGGTCTCTTCCAACCTTGGTGATTCTGTGATTCTGCAGAGCTGCAAAAGACTGCAAGCAAGGGAGAGAGATAGGAGAGACAGAAGGAGGAAGAGGAGGGGAACTGGAAACAGACAGCAGGAGTAAAACCACTCTTCTTCCATTGTTTACAAGCTGTTGTCTTCAGAAAGGAGCAGATTTTTAAACTTTAGAACTGAAGTTCTCACTGCATGAATGTGGCAATAGTGGCAATAAGCAGTGTGAGCAATCTGGCAGTATAGGCCTAGGGCCTGACATGGTGGTAGGCCATGCTGTGACCGTTTGAAGCTGTGCCTTTAAGGAAGGGGCACACTGGCTAAATGTTTATGAAATATTTTGGTATTCGAAATGAATTTCATTGGCCAAGTTAAGGTGGGAGGCGAGGTTAGTCCCAGCGTGGCTGGAACTTTCTCTCAGTCTTCTTTTCTTCACTGTCCCTTTCGGCTGGATCTTCTTCTGGGCTTCTTGCCAAGAGACAAGAACTAACTCCCTATGCATAGGCCTCTGTCTCCTGTACTAACTCCCCTTTTTTCTCTTCTTCTACCTCTTTGGGGGAGGAAGGGAGGTAGGGGGGTGAAGGGGGCACAGGGGGAAGCCCCTCTGTGGGGGGTCTGGTTTCTGGTTGAGTTCATTTGCTGTATATTCCTGTATATATTGTAAAATACCTGTATTTGTTGTGTTACATAGAATCTGTTTCCTTGTAAAATATACTCTCATTTCTCTGACTGGGTTTAGCCGTGGTCTCTTTCTCAGTGGGGGAGGGAAAGCAGAGCCTTTCCTTTCAAACCACCACACTCCTTTTTTTTTTTTGGCTTACCAATGTGGGGCCTAGCAATTAAGTAATTAAGTTGATTTATTGCTTGTCTCAGCCGGAGAAACGAAATTAAGATGTTGTTGGTTTTTAAGCAGTTACTGTTTTCCGTGTGTTCTATATTGGTCTACCGGTATTGCATCGGGTTGATGTTAGACCAGATAGGTAAATATTTAATGCGTAAAATCTATTTGTGGTTTATGCATAGGATCCAGCTGTTGTATAAACACTGTTTGGGTTTTTTCGGCTCACTAATTACGGCAATAGAATGTCTTCCACTTTGCCGATCGAGATAAGGGAGTTTAACGCTTCAGGAGGTCAAAGAGTAACTTTAAGTGCTGGCTGGGATCTTAAGGTGATTTATTTGACAGGTGTAATCCTGCTGTTGCTGATAATTAATGTCTATTTGGTGTGGGCTCTTTATATAGAGAAAAAGGTTTCTCGACCATGTTTCATGATTAAACAAAAATCTAGGAAGCATAGGCGTTCCTCTAAATCTGCCCCAGAGTCCTCGAGTGACGAGGAAGGGGCTGCGTCAGTTAGAAAAATAGCAAAACCTATTGGCAAAGCAGCCTTAAATGCTCCACTCTATGACTTTGGCAAGCAGCCAGGGGCAGCTCCCATTCCCAAGATGGCGACCGGTAGTGAGGCAAGGTCATTTCCGTCCGCCATGACAGGACCAGAAGGGGCCCCAACAGCGGCTGGTTTAGATCAGGACCTGTCAGCTTCTATCAGGATGGCTGTAAATTCAAACACAGCTCCAGTTAAACAAGTAGCAGTCTTAAAGACCAGAGGTGGAAAGGCCAAAGCTGATCCAGGAGCTAGTGGAGCTAATGGAGGAGAAGAGCAGGAGACTGATCCTGGTGAGGGAACCTCTGCTAGGAAAGTGCCTGCTGAAGATGAGGAGAAGATTTGTCTTAGAGATATAGCTGAGTTATTGAGATCATCACAGGATGGAGATGCAGCTAAGACAGCAGCTGGCAGTGGCGCTTTTCAGCTTAAAGAGGTCCTTAGGAGAGTGACAGCAGGATTATGGGGACAAAAGGTTCAGGAAGATGTGATAGATGAAGAGGAGGATGACCTGCAGAGCTGCTCGTCACCAAGGGAGGAGATTCGCAATGTCCGCAAAGATTACCTCAGAGCAGATAAGGAACCCATCCTATCTTGGCTTGCTAGGTGTTATGATACAGGTGCTCCAGCTCTAATAGTTGGAGACAAGTCAGCAGCTCAGCTAGGAACTCTCTCAAAGGATAATGGAATAGACAGACATCTAGCCAGGATTCTCGGTAAGGTTAATCTGTGGATACGCCTTTTAATGGCGGTTTCCCTGAGATACCCTTCCCGAGATGATCTTCCATGGAATCCTAAGCCCTGGACTACCATAGATGAGGGAATTAAGCGTCTGAGAGAGTTTGCCATTAGAGAGATACTCTATGGTAACCATGATACTCTGAATCCTGACGACATTCCTGTGGCAGCTGGTCTTGCTAAAAAGCTCATCAAACTTGCTCCTTCCAATTATGCAAACATTTTGGCAAGTAGAATTGTGGCAAGAAATTATGGTGGAGATCCTCCTACGGTTGGCCAATTCACTGATCAACTAAGACAATTGGATGATAGCATGACACGTGTTTCTTTGGTTTCAGCCATTAAAGCTCTGTCTAGTGAGATAAAGGATTGCATGAGAGAGCTGAAGGATGAAATCAAAGATTCCATATGCCAATTGGCACAAAGAGATAATTCCAATTCTTCCTCCAGGTGGGTGCAGGTTTCAGCTGTGAGGAATAGACATCCTCCAAGGAGGTCATTCCAAAACAGGCCAAACCAAAACGGACCACCAAGGCAATCACGTAGGACCATTTGGATAACTCTGCGTGATCAGTTTGGTGAGAACATGAACAGGTGGGATGGCCAACCAACTTCAAATCTTTTCAGGAGACTGAGGGAACTGCAAAGTGGCAGAACCCAGGGTAGCAATACCAGAAGGGTAGCTGTTACTTCCACAGTTCCCCAGGACAACGACAGCTCCAACAGTGACTCCAGTTCTAACACTGCACCGTGTGCTCGTTGCACCTGTGGAAATGTTCCCCATAATTAGGGGTGCCCTGCCTCCCGCCAGGGGGAGGAGAGGGATAATGGAGATAACAGAATCTATTGGGATGTGTACATCCAGTGGCCTGGCACTTCACAATTTCGGAAGTACAGGGCCTTGGTTGACACAGGAGCTCAGTGCACCATATTGCCATCAAATTATAAGGGATCGGAGTCCATAACTATTCTGGGAGTCACTGGTGGATCTCAAGAGTTAAGTAAGGTAGAGGTTAATATAAGTCTAACTGGTAAGCAGTGGAAGAAGCATACAGTTGTGACCGGACCTGATGCACCTTGTATTTTGGGAAATGATTTTCTGAGAGAAGGGCGTTTCAAGGACCCTAAAGGTTACAAATGGGCTTTTGGAGTAGCTTCTGTGGAAATTGATGGACAAAAGCTGAAGCTGTCTGCTAGACCTGAGCTTTCTGATGAATCTGCAGTTGTGGGACAACACAAGATTCAGGACATTAAGTTGCCGGTTGCTTCTCAGACTGTACATCACAGACAATACAGAACCAACCGTGACTCCTTGTTGCCCATTCAGAATCTGATTCGTCAGTTGGAGAGTCAGAAAGTCATCAGCAAAACTCATTCACCTTTCAACAGTCCAGTGTGGCCTGTGCGAAAGCCGAATGGAGACTGGCGTCTGACAGTGGACTACCGAGCCCTGAATGAAGTAACTCCGCCTATGAGTGCAGCAGTACCAGACATGATGGAACTCCAGTACGAGCTGGAATCCAAAGAGGCCAAATGGTATGCTACCATAGACATTGCTAATGCATTCTTCTCTATTCCCATAGCAGAGGAATGCAGGCCTCAGTTTGCTTTCACCTGGAGAGGAATCCAGTACACTTTCAACAGACTGCCAATGGGCTGGATCCACAGCTCCAGCATCTGTCATGCAGTAATCCACGATGCTCTGGAGGAAGGTGGTGCTCCAGAACACATCCAGTTCATCGATGATATCATCTTCTGGGGTAAAACTGCTGAGGAAGTCTTTGAGAAAGGCAACAAAATCATGGACATTCTTCTGAATGCAGGTTTTGCCATCAAGAGAGACAAGGTGAAAGGTCCTACCACAGAGATCCAGTTTCTGGGAGTGCAGTGGCAGGATGGACGCCGACACATTCCAGTGGATGTGGTAAACAGAGTCTCTACCATGGCAAATCCCACCAACAAGCAAGAAACTCTACGTTTCTTGGGGATAGTGGGATTTTGGAGACTACACATTCCTGGATACAGTCAGATTGTGAAACCTCTGTATGATGTGACTCGGAAGAGGAACAGTTTCCACTGGGGACCTGAACAGCAAGCAGCCTTTGACCAGATAAAGCAAGAAGTAGTTCAAGCAGTGGGTCTGGGACCTGTCCGAGATGGTCCAGACATTAAGAACATTTTGTACACGGCTGCAGGTGACAATGGTCCAACCTGGTGCTTGTGGCAAAAAGCTCCAGGTGAGACACGTGGACGACCTCTTGGTTTCTGGAGTCGAGGTTACAGAGGTTCAGAGGCTAATTACACTCCAACAGAGAAAGAGATTCTAGCTGCCTATGAAGGAGTGAAAGCAGCTTCTGAAGTGATTGGAACTGAATCACAACTTCTCTTAGCTCCCAGATTACCAGTTTTGAATTGGATGTTCAAAGGCAAGGGTTCCACACCACATCATGCTACAGATTCCACCTGGTCCAAGTGGATGGCTCTGATAACACAGAGAGCTCGAATGGGAAATCTTGAAAGACCTGGTCTGATGGAGGTGATCTCAGTTGGCCGGAAGGTACCAACAACACTAAACCTCCAGAGGAGAGAGTAACTCGTGCTGAGGAAGCTCCTCCTTACAATGACCTTTCTGATGATGAGAAGAAATATGCTTTGTTCACAGACGGTTCCTGTCGTCTCGTCGGGAACAAGCGAAGGTGGAAGTCTGCAGTGTGGAGTCCAACACGCCGAGTTGCAGAGGCGAAGGATGGAGAAGGAGAATCCAGTCAGTTTGCAGAGGTAAAAGCTGTCCAGCTAGCTCTCGACGTAGCTGAACGTGAGAGATGGCCAAAGCTTTATCTCTACACCGACTCATGGATGGTAGCCAATGCTCTATGGGGTTGGCTAAAGAACTGGAAAAAGAATGGCTGGCAGAGGAAAGGAAAACCCATCTGGGCAGCTGACCTGTGGCAAGACATTGCTGATCGAATCGAGAGAATTCCAGTGAAAGTGAGACACATTGATGCTCACATTCCTAAGAGCAAAGCTACTGAGGAACAGCAGCACAACCATCAGGCAGATTTAGCTGCAAGAGTTTCTCAAGTAGACAAGGACTCTGAACTTGATCTCGACTGGAAACACCGAGGTGAGATATTCTTAGCTCGGTGGGCTCACGATTCATCAGGACATCAAGGCAGAGATGCAACATACCAATGGGCTCGTGACAGATCCATAGACATTTCCATGGATGCCATCACACAAGTCATCCATGACTGTGACATTTGTGCTGCTATTAAGCAGGCAAAGCGAATTAAGCCCTTGTGGTATGGTGACAGATGGTCCAAGTACAGGTATGGTGAAGCTTGGCAGATTGACTACATCACTCTACCACGTTCTCGTTCTGGTAAGCAGTACGTGCTTACTATGGTAGAGGCAAACACTGGATGGCTGGAAACTTATGCAGTTCCACACGCAACTGCACGCAACACCATTCTCGGTCTGGAGAGACAGATCCTGTGGAGACACGGAACTCCAGAGAGGATTGAGTCAGACAACGGAACTCACTTCAAGAACAACCTTGTAAAGAGCTGGGCAAAAGAGCACGGTATTGAGTGGATTTTCCACATTCCTTACTATGCACCGGCTGCAGGGAAGATTGAACGCTACAACGGTTTGTTGAAGACCACTCTCAAAGCCATGGGAGGTGGATCTTTGAAAAACTGGGAGAAACATTTAGCACAAGCAACCTGGCTGGTGAATAGTAGAGGTTCAGTGAACCGAGCTGGACCGGCACATTCAGATTTGCTACGGAGAGTAGAAGGTGATAGAGTTCCTGTTGTTAGAGAAAAGAATCTGTTAGGTAAAACTGTTTGGGTATTTTCACCCTCAGGAGAGGCTAAACCTGTCCGAGGGGTGGTTTCAGCAGAAGGTCCTGGTCACACTTATTGGGTAATGCAGGAGAATGGTCAAATTCAGTGTATTCCACAAAGAAATTTAACTTTAGCTGAAAGAGTTTAATTTCAGACTGTTGTACAGCTACAACGCGCCCAAAGGAAGAATCCCTGAGGAATCTACAGTGCACGAACCCTGAGAGCCCTGAGTCAACTGAGAGTCCCTGTGTTCCTGTTTGCCTTTTCTTCACTTCGTCTGCAGAGAGACAAGCTGGTTTCCATTTTCTTATTTCCTGACTTTTTTGGACTTCTGAATCATCTACATCTGAGTATAGCCGGAACGGACTATGAACTTTACTCACGAACTGTAAATATTGTTTCCGATTGGATGGACAGTGCGAACGACCAATGAAATTGTTTAGAAGGGGTGGACTGTGGCCGTTTGACACTGTGCCTTTAAGAAAGGGGCACACTGGCTAAATGTTTATAAAATATTTTGGTATTCTAAACGAATTTCATTGGTAGGATTGTGGGAGGAGAGATTGGACCCAGGGGAGTTGGGAACTTTCTCTCAGTCTTCCTTCCTTCGCTGTCCCTCTCGGCTGGATCTGCTTCTGGGATTCTGGCCAACTAAGATAAGATACTAACTCCCTGTGCAAGGCCTTTCTTCCTTTCCTGCCCTGTTAACCGTCCACATCTCTTTTCTACCTCTTTTGGGGGAGAAGGGAGGTAGGGGGGTGAAGGGGGCACAGGGGGAAGCCCCTCTGTGGGGGGTCTGGTTTCTGGTTGAGTTCATTTGCTGTATATTCCTGTATATATTGTAAAATACCTGTATTTGTTGTGTTACATAGAATCTGTTTCCTTGTAAAATATACTCTCATTTCTCCGACTGGGTTTAGCCGTGGTCTCTTTCTCAGTGGGGGAGGGAAAGCAGAGCCTTTCCTTTCAAACCACCACAACATACAAAATTGAGCTTTGTGAGGTGCACTTTGAAATCCTGAAGAAGATTGCAGAGACACAAACATCTCCTTAGGGCACTTGGGACTCATTGCAGGAACCTCAGGTACTGAGAGAAGCCTGAAGAAACTTCTTCAGAAGTCAGAAGGAAAACACAAAGTACCTTGAAGCACTGATTGGTCCCACTGAGGGGCATTACCAACTCCTGCTCCTTAGAGCAGCTCAGTGGAGGCCATGATTGCAGCAGACAAAGGCAAAGTGCAGGAGAGCAAACTCTGGGTTTGGTTTACGGAGCAGAAAGGTCAAACCCTGAGCACAGTGTCTGGGCAAGCAGATCCTGTCCCTCATGTATGGGTCAGGGCTCCTCAGGTGCTGTGGGCTGTGGGGTTTGTGATGCTGAGTGAAGGACCCATTCTGGGCCCCATCCTCTTTAACATCTTCATTGATGATATGGATGAGGGGGTGGAGTCAGTCATCAGCAAGTTTGCAGATGACACCAAGTTGGGAACAGATGTTAGTCAGTTAGAGGGTGGAAAGGCTCTGCAGAGGGACCTCGACCGACTGGACAGATGGGCAGAGTCTAATGGCATGGCATTTAACAAGTCCAAGTGCCGGGTGCTGCACTTTGGCCACGGCAACCCCATGCAGAGCTACAGGCTGGGGTCAGAGTGGCTGGAGAGCTGCCAAACAGAGAGGGACCTGGGGGTGCTGATTGACACCCGCCTAAACATGAGCCAGCAGTGTGCCCAGGTGTCCAAGAGGGCCAATGGCATCCTGGCCTGTATTAGGAATAGTGTGGCCAGCAGGAGCAGGGAGGTCATTGTGCCCCTGTACTCTGCATTGGTTAGGCCACACCTTGAGTACTGTGTCCAGTTCTGGGCCCCTCAGTTTAGGAAGGACATCGAGACACTTGAACGTGTCCAGAGAAGGGCAACAAGGCTGGGGAGAGGCCTTGAGCACAAGCCCTGTGAGGAGAGGCTGAGGGAGCTGGGATTGTTTAGCCTGGAGAAGAGAAGGATCAGAGGTGACCTCATTGCCCTCTACAACTACCTGAAAGGTGGTTGTAGACAGGAGGGGGGTGGTCTCTTCTCCCAGGCAACCAGCACCAGAACAAGGGGACACAGTCTCAAGCTGTGCCAGGGGAGGTTTAGACTCGAGGTGAGGAAAAAGTTCTTTACTGAGCGAGTCATTCATCATTGGAATGGGCTGCCCAGGGAGGTGGTGGAGTCGCCGTCCCTGGAGATGTTCAAGGGGAGATTGGACGTGGCACTTGGTGCCATGGTCTAATTGTGAGGTCTGTTGGAACAGGTTGGACTTGATGATCCTTGGGGTATCTTCCAACCTTAGTTACTGTGATACTGTGATACTGTGACAAGAGGATGACAGTCCCCAGCCTTCCTGGGGGTGTTTAAGGAAGCACTGAGGACCCCCTGGTGCCTTAGGAAGTCTTCTCACAGCCCTTGGTGGTGGATGATTGCCACAGCCAAGAAGGCAAAGCCTTGGGTTCTCCTGATGACTTCCAGCCATGCCAGTGCCCATTGCCATCCCCACCACAGGTTGTCCTACACTGTCCCCCACACTGGTTTTGGTTTCTGCAGCAGAAAGGCCAAGCCCTGACCACAGAGCCTGGGCAGTCAGATCCAGAGAGGCTCAAGCTAAAGTTTCATGTCCCTGGCCTTGGTGGCAGAGGCAACTGCCATAGACAGGAGGAGAAAGTCCTCAGTCCTCTTGAGCATTCAGCTTTGCAGGTGGTGCTTCACTGCCCCATGCCTGCAGATCTTTCCCTTCATGCTCTTGACACCCATCTTGCTTTCCTAGCCGCTCTCACCATGACATTTCTGTACCCTCCCTGCTCTGTCTCTACTCTCCATGGCCATTTCTTGAAACACAGAGCCAGGGCCTCTTGGACAACAAGGATCCCCTTTGAGTGACTTTTCTTTGTCCTCACCTCCACTCTGAACCCTAAAATCTGCACTCTATGGAGGTTTTCTTCCCTTCCCACAACCACCAGATGCAGCATCATCCCCAGATTGCAAGCAGGTGCACACTGCATCTGTAGTGTCCTGAGCTTGGACTTCACAAGGTTACAGAAGCCCCAGTCCCTCAGGCTCTCCAACCCAGTCCTTGCAGATATCCTCTGAAGCTTCGCAGGCTCTTCAAAACCCCTTCAGAGCAGGAGGTCCAAAATCACACACTAAGAATCCAGATGTGGCCACAGCAGTGCTGAGTGCTGGGGAGGACAACCTCTGTGTCTGGGTCACCACACTGCTCCTACCACAGCCCAGCTGCTCTTGGCCTTCTTCACTCTGCTCAGCCTCTCCTCCAGCCCAGGGCATTGGGAATGGTCCCTGACAGAGGCCTTTCTGCCTGAGCACAGAGCAGAACCTCCAGCTCCAAAGCAAAACCCAAGGCATCTTCCTGATGTTGCCTGTCAGCTTGGCAGGCACAAGGGATGGCACAGTCCCCAGCCCAGCCCCGGGCCTGCTGCTGTCCAATGACACAAAGGGAATGGAGTTTGCAGTGACCTCACACTCACCTCATGGCCATGTGGCTCCTCCTGCCCTAGGAGCTTCTCAGCCATCCCTCATGTCTGAATGCTGTCCCAAGGTCTCAGCCTGTTTGTGGCCTGGCAGCTGAGCAGGCACAAGAAACCTCTGCAGGGCCTTCCAAGGCAGGTCCCTGCTGCTGCTTCTCAGCTTCTGCAGCAGCCACAGCCAAGCCCTGTCCCTGCTGCTGTCCCCTCAGGCCCTCAGGTGGCAGGGAGGAAACAACCACGCTTCAAGGCTCTTCCTGCAGGGGCCACCAGGTGCTCAGGGACAGGGAATCACACAGGTCCCTTGCCCTCCACATGCCTTCTGCTGCCTGCTGGGGACTCTGGCAGCTGGGAGGACAAAAGCACAGAGGCCATCCAGGATTCAGGGACTACCCTCTCAGCTGCTGAGCCAGCAGTGACCTCTCAGCTGCTGAGCCAACAGTGACCTCCCAGCCTTGTGGCTGCTGCAGTGTAGGAGATCCTGAGGCACAGCTGAGCTGCCCATGGCATTGCCACCCATCTGCTCCCTGTGTCCATCAGCTGCTCAGCCACAGTTCACCTCCTGCTCTTCTTCCAAGGCCATCAGGCCTCCCAGCCCCTGCCCTGTGCCAGGGGCCAAGACCGAATCCCTCAAGAGTGGGAGGGGATGCAGGTGAGGAGTCAGAGCAGAGGATGGAGGACTGGGGCTGAGGCAGATTGGGGCTGAGGGCTCAGATCTGTCCTTCAAGTCTGTGGCTCAGGCCAAGGCTGAGGAGAGGCTTTGGTGTCCTGCTGAGGGTGCTGGGTAGGGCTCAGGTGAGGACCAGCTCTGAGTCGCACAGCTTGGGCTGGGGCTCTGTTGAGGGCTGGGGTAAAGGGCAAGGCCTGAATGCCAAGGGTAAGGGCCTGGACCAAGGTGAACAATGATTGCAAAGTCAGTGTCAGGGGTAGGTGTGGGAGAGGCTGCGGTGGGATGGGTGAGTTGAGGGATGAGCTCAGCTCCTGTGGGTTAGAACAGGGGACTGGGTTCAGGGGAGGAGCAGGGCTGGTGGAGACTGATCAGAGTGTGAGGGGTCCAGGCTGTACTGGGAGGAGATCAGAGGATGGAGTTTTTATTGGTACAAGATATATGGAGGGATGAAAGAGATCCTGTTTGGACTGAGACAGGGCCCAGACTGTGAAGGGAGGGCATGAGGGTGTGCAGTTTGTACTGGGGTGGATGCATTCAGTACTAGGAAGGGAGCCAGGGGATAGATTCTGTGCTGAGATGGGACCCAGGCTGCAGTGCTAGAGGACAGTAGGATCCAGTTTGCAACAGGATGAGTCCACATCTGCACTGGAAGGGGTTAAAGGAAGCATGTTTGCACTGAGTCTATCCTGGAAGGGGGTCAGGGTATCCGGTTTGGACTCTGAGAAGGTGCAGTCTGTAATGGGAGGGAGTCGGGGTATGAAGGCATGAGGAGATCTGTTCTAATGACAGTGCTGCTCTGGAGCACAGCTCTGTCCCACAGGCAGCCCTGGATTCTCCCTGCCTGCAGTCCCAGCACTGCCACACGGAATCACAGTGCCCAAGCTGCCAGAGAACACAGGCCTTGCCCCAGCACAGAGGCTCAGCAGGAGAGGGTGGAAGGGAAGAAAGAGCAGCTGAGGACAGCCCAAGCTCTGGGGCTCCCTGGCACTGCTGCTGTGCTGGGACCCTGCCCCTCCACCTCTGCACACAGGCACTGCCCTACAGCTCCACAGAAGCCTTGGAGGAAGGAAATCAGAGAAACAACTCCCTGCAGGGTCCTTTATTATGTTGAGCACACACAGGGAGCACAGCTCCTCTTGTCTGCAGCCTCTGGGTCACAGCAGAGAGGACAACACTGAACCAGAAATGGTCTGAAGAAAGACATTTGTGTGGGAACAGCATTCTCACAAGGGGAACAGCCCCAGCGGCAGCCAGAAGTCGAGCAGCCAGGCTGGGCCTGCACTGAGTGACATTAGAACTGCTCTGCAGGAGAAGACAAAGAGTTTATTGCTTCTGACAACATCCAGGGATCAGTTTGCTCAGGGCAGCCTTGAGCTCCTGGTTCCTCAGGCTGTAGATGAGAGGGTTCACTGCTGGAGGCACCACTGAATACAGAACTGACACCACCAGATTCAGCAATGGGGAGGAGATAGAGGAAGGTTTCAGGTGGGCAAATATGGCAGTGCTGACAAACGAGGAGACCACAGCCAGGTGAGGGAGGCAGGTGGCAAAGGCTTTGTGGCGTCCCTGCTGAGAGGGGATCCTCAGCACTGCCCTGAAGATCTGCACATAGGACACCACAACAAACACAAAACAGACAAAGAATAAACAGGCACTGAACACAAGAAGCCAAACTTCCCTGAGGTAGGATGTGGAGCAGGAGAGCTTGAGAATCTGGGGGATTTCACAGAAGAACTGGTCCAGAGCATTGCCCTGGCAGAGGGGCAGGGAAAATGTATTGGCTGTGTGCAGCAGAGCATAGAGAAAACCACAGACCCAGACAGCTGCTGCCAGGTGGAGACAAACTCTGCTGCCCAGGAGGGTCTCATAGTGCAGGGGTCTGCAGATGGCAACGTAGCGATCGTAGGACATGGTGGTGAGGAGAAAATACTCTGCTGAAATGAAAAAGAAAAAGAAAAATAGCTGAGCAACACATCCTGCATAGGAGATGTCCCTGGTGTCCCACAAGGAATTGGCCATGGATTTGGGAACAGTGCAGGAGACGGCACCCAGGTCAAGGAGGGCGAGGTTGAGGAGGAAGAAGTACATGGGGGTGTGGAGGTGGTGGTCCCAGGCTATGGTGGTGATGATGAGGCCATTGCCCAGCAGGGCAGCCAGGTAGATGGCCAGGAAGAGGCAGAAGTGCAGGAGCTGCAGTTGCCTTGTGCCTGGGAATGGCAGGAGGAGGAAGTGGGTGATGGAGCTGCTGTTGGCCATCTGCTGCCTCTGGCCATGGAGACCTGTCCAAGGAGGGAAAGGCAGTGACAAGTTAGGGCACAATTCTCTCAGCCTCATCATAACCATCCTCCCAGAGCTGCATGAGGAATGAATCAGTCATTCCACATCCCTACCAACCAGTGGGGTTGGAGGTGAAGCCTTCTCCGTACCCAGCTCTGCTCACTGCTGTTCACAGGATGGAACTGAAGGACTTTGGTCCTCCTTCTGTGAGCACACTCCAGGAGCCTTTAGCTGAGCATCAGCAGCCGAGATGGAGATGCCTCCAGGAGCTACAGCTGCAGTGTCCTGCACCCACAGCCTCACTGTGTCAGTGACTGCAGTGACTCCTCCTCCAGTGAACTCTCAGTCACCCTCCCAGTCCTGGCCACCTTGAAGCTGTCTCTGCCTTCCTCATCTCCCTGAGATCCTCTGGCAGTGTCCTCAGCCCTGCTGTGCTGTGCAGAGGAGCTGCTTCTGGCCACAGCTGTCTCCTGCAGTGTGTCCTGCTTGCCAGCAGCTCCTTCCAGCCCAGGAGTGTCGCGTGGCTCAGCAGCAGAGGACCAGCCCAAGGCATTTAAAGGACTCCTCTGGTGGCTTTTGTGCCAAGTCCATGAACCTCAGAGACTGAGAAGCTGATGAAACCTCTCCAGAAGTCAAAGTCTGATTCAAACTTTGAACTTTCTTCTACTCTTAATGGGTCCCAGTGAAGCATACTGGGAAAGGGTCCCCAGGGTCTGGTTAGAGAAGAAGGAGAGAGTGGATGCAAGGGAAGCATCACTGGAGGCACTGAAGCATCTCCAGGCTGTGGGGAGAGCAGAGAACTGAGGCAGTGCTGACAGGTCAGGCCAAGCAGCTCAAGGTGGCTCTGTTGCTGAGGAAACCTGGAGGGGTTTCATTGATCCAAAGGGACAAGCCCTGACCCTCAGCCCCTGGCAAGGCAGATCCTGTCCCTCACCTGTGGCTCAGGGCTCTACTGGGGGCAGTGGGGAGTGAGGATGAGCAGTGACCAGGGTAGGACCTTGTCAGGTTTTTCTATGGTTTGTTTGCAAAGAGAAAACTCCTGCTGAAAAAGAATGAATTGTACCCTGTGAAATAGTTTTTATCAAATACTTTGTGCCTCTCCAATTAGCCTCAGAAATCTTGGCAATAATTAGGGGATAAGTTGTGGTTCAGCAGTATTTAATGAGCCCCATGGAATATTTGGGGCTGATTACATCATCCTTAGGTACTGCCAGGAGACTCTGCCAAGGTACTGCCAAGAAGCCTCTCAAGAAGTCCAAGGCAGAAGCAAACTCCAAAGTACCTTGAAGCACTGATTGGCCTCACTGAGGCTTGTTACTGACAAAGGCTCCCCAGGGACTCGTTAGAGCAGCTTGTTAGAGGCCAGGATTGCAGGGAGACAAAGGCAAAGTGCAGGGGAGAAAAACTTGCCTTTGGTCTAGGAAGCAGAAAGGCCAAGCCCTGACCACTGCCCTTGGAACAGAACAACCTCAAAGCCTCAAAGCCAAGTTTCTCCTCACAGGCCTTGGTGGCAGAGGCAACTGCCAGAGCCAAGGGCACAAAGACCTTGATCCTGTTGGGTTTCTCAGCCTTGCCAGAGCCCTTGGCCATCCCTACTGCAGCCTCTCCTACACTGTTCCATGCCTGCAGCTCTTTTCCTTCAGGCTGCTGACACCAATCTTACTTCCCCAGCCAGCTCTCCCCCTGCCATTTCCATCCCTTCCCTGAGCTGTCTCAGCTCTCCCTGCCATTTCCTGACCCCTCTGGATGGCCTCATGCATAGCAGCTCCGCCGTTTGAGGGACATTTCTTTGGCCTCATCTCCACTCTGAACCTTCCAAGCTGCACTTTGTGGAAGTTTTGGTCTCTTTCCACTCCCCAGAAGAGCTCCATCCTCTGAAACCAGCCTTCAGCCATGTGCACACTGCTATGGCAGCGCTGTGAGTCTCCATTCAAGAGGCCGAAGCAGCCCAGGCCCCTTAGCCTCTCCGCAGAGATGTGAAACCCCATGCTGGCAGATCTCCTCTGCTACCTCTCCAGTTCTTCCCTTCTCCATCAGACTGCAGAACCCCACACTTTGACACCAAGAATCCAGATGTGGCCACAGCAGTGCTGGGTCCACAGGGAGGAAAATTCCTGTGCCTGGGTGGCCACACTCCTCCTGCCATAGCCCAGCTGCAGTTGGTCTTCTTCACTGTGTGAAGGTTTTACTCTATCCTAGGGCACATGGCATTACAGTATCACAGTATCACCAAGGTTGGAAGAGACCTCAAAGATCATTAAGTCCAACCTATCACCACAGACCTCATGACTAGACCATGGCACCGAGTGCCACATCCAGTCCCGTCTTGAACACCTCCAGGGACGGTGACTCCACCACCTCCCTGGGCAGCACATTCCAATGGTGAATGACTCTCTCAGTGAAGAACTTTCTCTTCACCTCGAGCCTAAACTTCCCCTGGTGCAGCTTGAGACTGTGTCCTCTTGTTCTGGTGCTGGTTGCCTGGGAGAAGAGACCAACCCCCTCCTGGCTACAACCACCCTTCAGGTAGTTGTAGAGAGCAAGGAGGTCTTCCCTGAGCCTCCTCTTCTCCAGGCTAAACAATCCCAGCTCCCTCAGCCTCTCCTCATAGGGCTGTGCTCAAGGCCTCTCCCCAGCCTCGTTGACCTTCTCTGGACACGCTCAAGCATCTCAATGTCCTTCTTAAACTGAGGGGCTCAGTGCCTTTCTGTCTGGGAGTGGGACACACCAGAACCTCCAGCTCCAAAGAACACGCAGACAGTTTGAACTGGGATGGGGCCCAGCCTGTCAGGGAGTGGGAAAGGGGATTTAGGTTGTAGTGGGAGGAGTCCCAGAAGAGTGGTTGGAGGGCTTCAGGTGGTGTAGCCTTTCCTGGGAGTGGGCACAATCTGTACTGGGAAGGAGTCCTGTTGTGGTTGTTATTAATAGTTAATAATTGGCTTCACCAGGGGAAGTTTAGGCTGGAGGTGAGGAGAAAGTTCTTTCAAGAAAGAGGAATTGGCCACTGGGATGTGCTGCCCAGGGAGGTGGTGGAGTCATCATCCCTGGAGGAGTTCATAAAAAGATTGGATGTGGCACTTGGAGCCATGGTTTAGGTGTCAGGGGGTGTTGGGTGTTAGGTTGGACTTGATGATGTCTGAGGTCTTTTCCAACCTGGTGGATTCTGTGTTTCTGTGATTAGAAGGTGAAGGGAAAAGGTTAAACACAGCTGGGGACCAAACCAATGTCTGGTGACAAACCTAAGAGATCCCAAAACATGTAGTGAAAGTTGAGGAGAACATCTCCTGCCCAGCTGATGGAAGGAGAAACTCAAGAGTCTCCCAAAAGCAACAGAAAGAAGGGAAAAGAACCTCAGGAAAGTCTTGCTCAGTATTGCTCTATGAAATGCAGACAGGCCTTAGGCCTGGTCCTTGAAATGGGAGCTTAGGAGAATACAGAGGCTTAGGGCCTGCTCTTGAAGGTGACATTTGCCCCAGATCTTCCCAGAGAGGTCCTTGCTGTCCCCTGCTCTGCTCCCTGAAGCAGACCAGCACTCACACATGCCCTGCACTCTAACAGCCATGCAAACAAAGGGGAACAAGCTCAGGGTTATTGCTCCAACCAACTTCTTGAGACTGAAGCCCAAGGCAGGAATCCACAACCATAGCCAGGCCCAGAGCTCTGAGAAGCCCCAGGTGGTATCTTCCTTTTGCACTTCATGCAGAATCTGCTTGGTTCCCATATCTCACTGATCCTAGAATGGGCTGGGCTGGAAGGGACCTCCAAAGGTTATCTTGTCCAACCTTCCCAGGGACATCCTCAACTAGATCAGGTTGCCCAGAGCCCTGTCAAACCTCACCTTGAATGTCTCCAGGGATGGGACTCCAACCCCCTTCCTGGGCAACCTCTTCCAGTGTTCCACTACCCTCATGGTGCAAAACTTGTGCTGGCTCCTCCTTCCTGCACAATCCTGCTTTGTTCCCATCTCTCACCCATGTCTATGGATGTCCTTCCTCTCTGATCCATGGAAACACAACAGCTTGTGTTCAGTGCTGTGTCGTCTCCTCCTTCTGAGGCAAAGACCATGCCTGGAGCCATTCCCTTCTCAGCAGCTATTTCTGCAACCTGTTTCCCTCCTCCCTGGGAAGCTGATCCTGCACCTGCAGTCCTATTCCAGAGGACTGGAAGTGCAGAGATCTTCACCATGGCCTTTTCTGCTTCACTTTCTCCTGAGCAAGGCAGAAACCCTCAGGCCAAGCTGTGCCAAGCAGAGGCCCTTTCCTTTGCAGCATTGTTTCATTTGTGCCATTTCACATCTCCTTGGACCCAACTTTGAGTCTCTCACTGGTCAGCCACAGTTGTATTTGGCAGCACTGCCCCAGGGGCACAGATTCCTGACCAGCTGAGGGGTAATCTTTTCCTGCCTTTGCTGCTACATCTCCAATACTTTCCCTTTCCTCCTGGTGCTGCTCACCCTGTGTGTTTGTTCCTTATTATGGGATGGTGACAGCCTGGATGGATGCACACCCTGAGTGTTTTTCCCACAGAGGTGCCTTGACTTTAGGCAGTCAATGTTTGCTAATCAGTTAGGTTGCATCTCTGGAGATGTTTGGAATATCTCTTGCTTGGATCAGGAGCCTCTTCCAACCCCATCCTGTGCTTCTTGTTCTGGATTATCCTTAAGGGAAGTGTTCATCCACAAGCTCAACAGGAGCCACTAGTGTGCACTTGCAGCCCAGAGAGCCAATTGTATCCTGGGCTGCAGCAAGGGAAATGTGGCCAGCAGGACCAGGGAGGTGATTCTCCCACTCTACTCCACCCTGGTGAGACCACACCTGGAGCACTGTGTCCAGTTCTGGAACATCTATTACTAGGATGATTTGGAGGTGCTGGAAGGTGTCCAGAGAAGGGTCATGAGGATGAGCAGAGGGCTGGAGCTGCTCTGCTATGAGGACAGACTGAGGGAGTTGGGGCTGTTCAGTCTGGAGAAGAGAAGGCTCCAAGGAGTCCTTCTTGTGGCCTTCCAGTATCTGAAGGAGGCTACAAGAAAGCTGGGGAGGGACTTTTTAGGGTGTTGGGTAGGGATAGGACTGGGGGACATGAAGCAAAACTAGAAGTGGGGAGATTCAGATTGGATGTTAGGAAGAAATTCTTCCCCATGAGGGTGGAGAGACACTGGCACAGGTTACCCAGGGAGGTGGTGGAAGTCTCATCCGTAGAGGTTTTGAAGGCCAGGCTGGATGTGACTCTGAGCAACCTGCTCTGTTGTGAGGTGTCTCTGCCCATGGCAGGGGGGTTGGAGCTGGATGATCCTTGAGGTCCCTTCCAACCCTGACAATTCTGTGATTCTCAGCATGTCCAAGAGGTATTATCAGGTACTGGAATTCTAGTGAATGTCCTCCCCCCTCCAGCCCTTCCTTAGGGCTCTCAGGGCAGTTGGTGCACTCCCAGCAGTTGCTCTCATCAGCTCTCTGTGTTGTGTTCTGTGTCCATCCAGAATGGACATTTGCTACCAAGGGCTTTCTTTCTAGATTCAGGTGATGAGGTTTTCAGTTCCCTTTCTCCTTCTCTTCAGCCTGGTGTTCCTTCTCCTGCACTAGTGCCTGCTGGGACAGGATCCATGTGATTAAGAGGAACCTACTGGCAATTTCTGGGGAGCCTCAGATTCACTGGAGGTGATCTGCACCATGCAATGTCCAGAGCAATGTGAACCCTACAGCACTCAAGGGAACAAATAGTTAGAGAGCAGCCCCATGGAGGGCCTGGGAGTTCTGGTGGGCAGCAAGTTCTGCATGGGACAGCAATGTGCCCTGGTGGCCAAGAAGGCCAATGGGATCCTGGGGTGCATTTGGAAGAGTGTGGTCAGCAGATTCAGGGAGGTTCTCCTCCCCCTCCACTCTGTCCTGGTGAGGCCCCACCTGGAATACTACATCCAGCTCTGGGCTCCCCAGTTCAAGAGGGACAGGGATCTGCTACAGAGGCTATGAGGATGCTGAAGGCACTGCAGCACTGCCTGATGAGGAGAGGCTGAGAGGCCTGGGGCTGTTTAATCTGGAGAGGAGAAGACTGAGAGGGCATCTGATCAATGTCTATCAATATCTGAGGGCTGGGGGTCAGGAAGCAAGAGGCAGGGACAGCCTCTGCTCACTTGTGCCCTGGGATAGGACAAGGGGCAATGGATGGAAACTGCAGCACAGGAAGTTCCACTTCAACAGGAGGAAGAACTTCTTTACTGTAAGGGTGACAGAGCCCTGGAGCAGGCTGCCCAGAGAGGTTGTGGAGTCTCCTTCTCTGGAGCCTTTCCAGCCCTGTCTGGATGTGTTCCTGTGAGACCTGCACTGGATTCTATGGTCCTGTTCTGGCAGGGGGACTCAGAGATCTCCAGAGGTCCCTCCCAACCCCTAACATCCTGTCACCTGTGACCCTGTGAATTGTCACAGGGCTCTGAATCCAAAGGAGATCCCAACAGGATCCAGCAAGGTTCCAGCTGCAAATCATGAAGTCTGTTTCAGGATCCTTCTGAAGTCACCTTCCACTACCCCCTTGGGCTCTTCTGGGCTCTCAGCTAATGCATCCATGTGGCAAGTCCAGCTGCCTCCAAAGCAGTGGAAGTTGTTCACAGAAGCTGAGAGGCTCTTTCCATTTTGCTTGGAGGGGCTCCTGATTGTCCTGGGTTGAGTTGACTCTGCTGCTGTTATCCAGAGCATGCTGCAGCCATGCCAGCCTCAGAAATGAAAGTGCTGGCTGGAGCAAAGGATGATGGGGCTTGAAGTTCAGGTTGCAACATGGGAGGCTCCCTGTGCCAGTTGCTGCTTCTGGGTTCTGGGATGTTTTGGGTGTTGGCTGCTCCGCTGCTATGGCAGTGGGACAGGGAGGGATAGGGGAGCAGCTCCCTGCTTTGGGCTTTTGCCTTGGTTGCTGCTGCTTTCCACTGTGCCTTTTCTGCACACAGGCTGAGGTCACTGTGCTTTTGTATTCTGATGATCTGATTTGCTCAGGAAACTCTTCTCTCATTTGTTTCTGTATCAACACAAAGAGGTTTTGTGTGGTATTCTTTTCCTCTCCCTTCAGTGCTGTGTTGGGGGAGGCAGAGAGGTTAAGCTGCTGGTTCAGCTGAACCCATTACATTCCTTTTCTGGAGCCCAGCGTGGGGCAGGAAAGCAGCTGCCTTAATGAGGACAGATTTTGGCAGGAGACAAAAGGACTGAGGTAATAAAAAGAGATAAGAAGAGGATTGAATTAAGGATTGAGGCTTCTCAACAGAGATTGACAGAAGTTTTCTTACCTGTGGTGTGTTCACTACATTGATGGATTTGCTTTCAGGGGGCTGATGAGCTGCAGTCTTGTTTGTGCTGCTGATGGTGCAGAGTGTTAGCTTAGGGCAATGGCTCAGAGCTGTGCTGTCCACTGCTGGGCAGCTTCCTCGGATTTCATCCAGAGCACTACAGGACACTCCCAAGGAAACCACTGTGAGATCTGCCCAGATGCTGGATGCTGAGGAGTGGCAGGGGGTGGGGGAGGGAAGGGGCAAATTCTTAGACTGGTGGTCACCTCTGGTGCTTTGGAATTTCAGCCCTGAGCAAGTGAAAAATCCTCCCCAGCTGGGGAAAGGTTTGGGCAAAGTCTGTTGTCAGCCTGGGAGTTCCTGAGAGACAGAAATCCCTGCAATGTGCTTGGGCCTGGCCCATGCCTCTCCAGCCCTTCTCATCTCTGTGCAGAGGGCTCAGGGGCAAGGGAGGGTCTCTGGACCTACAGACAGTGCCCCAGGCATGGCAGCTGCATCAGAGAAGCAGCTTGTGCCAGGATCAGCTGCCCCTCGTAGTGAATGGTGCTTATGACCAGGATTGTGCCCCAAATATTACCAGAACATGCTTCTGTGTGTGTGACTCAAACCCCCTTTGTCCCTCCTCCCTTCTGGAGTCAGTGGGGTGGATCTTGGCACCACTGAGTCCAGGTAAACAATCTGCCTGGGCATGTTTGCACCCCTGTGGCAAACAAGGCCCAGGCTACATGTTTGTTTGCCCTGTTTAGGGCGTGTGCTTGTGCTTATTTGGCAAAGGATCAGCTCCTTGGTTAATTATTGTGTCAGCAGGGGATGCTCACTGGAGCAGCATTCTTTGGGGCAGATGGGAAACAGGAGCTGTTTGGTACACAAGTGCCCCCCATGCCGGTGTCGGTGCCTATGCCTGTGTGCGTCTCTGTGCCGCTCCGCTCCGCCTCACCCGGGCCTTGAAGCAGCGCTGCAGAAGGCCTCGCCGCACACTGCCACTGCTGCCCGGCTGGGGGCGGTGCCACGGAGCGTGGGGGCAACTGCCACGTGAGCCATGGCCACGGGAGGGAACCATGGTGGCCCCTGTGCACCGCCGGTCCTGAAGCGCCACAGCCCCCGGAGCGGGGAACCTTTGCCGGAGGCTGCGCTGCGTGGAGCCGGCGGCAAAAGCCTCTGAAGCTTCCCCTGGGAGGCTCCAGGATCTTTGTGCTCTGGGAGAAGCAGCAACCCCGCGGCACAGCCAGGCGGTCGGCGCCGGTCTCTATTTCCTGATCAGGGGACAGCCGTGCCGTGCTGTCAGGGCTCTAAACACAGCACCAGGGAAAGATTTCCTGACGTTCCCAGCTCGTGAGGAAGCCAAACCTTTGCTTCATAGAATTTTGGTTCAGGGAGTGCTGAAACTGTCCTGGGTTGAGGGTTTGCCGGGCACCGACCAACCCCTCCCCCACTGCTGTTCCAATCAGTTTCCATTCTAAATTCTAGAAGAAGCTTTTATTCCCCACCTGTACAGTCCTGTGTTTCAGCCATGAGGAGCAGCTGCTCCCCTGTCCAAGGGAGAGAATCTGGGAGGCACACACCACAGCACACCCTCTGCTTTACTTGTGTGACCATGGGCAGGACATGAGGAAGTAGAAGGGAAAACCCAATCCAGTCCTGGCTGCAGGAGTCTGTCAATTGCAGGGGAATTGTCCCCCCAGAGATGCTGCCTCAGTTTCCAGTGGGAAATGCTTAAGAAGAGCAGGGAAGCTGAAACTGCTTCTGGTCCTGCTGAAGGGACTCCCAAAACATCTTCACAAGATGCAAGGGACCCCAGTCAGAATTAGAGGGGCTCTGCCTGCAACCAGATGGAGGGGAGAGACAATTTGGTTTGTTGGACTGTAGAGAACCAATGGCCTGGCAAGTTGAACCCATGAGAGTATAAAGCTTTAGTAGATACAGGTGCCCAGAGTGCTCTGACACCATCAAACCACGAGGGATGGAACCCATCTGTGTTTCTGGTGTGACAGGAGGATCCCTGTTGCCTGTCGTAGGTATGGCGACCTGGTTCAGGGACGGCGCGATGACCACCCCCGGGCTGCTCTTTCCATCAGCTCGCAGACACCAATGTGGTGGATGGCAAATGGCATTTATTGGTAGGTGACACAGTATTATATAGCTTTGGTTTACAACGTCACTTCTCTCTGCTTACATCATCTATCAGGAGCGGGGCTCTATCTTCCCGTACAGCGCGAGATCTTCCGGCCGCTGGACCCTACCTACCTACATTTCCCCCCTCCCTATACACAACTAAATTAACTAAAATATAAAACACACTATACTATACAATACTATACAATAAAATACTATAAAAATATAAAAAGTTATAAAAATATATACCACACAAAGATGTCCCCCCTCCCTATGCACAACTAAATTAGCTAAACAAAACCAATCCTTAAAAAAAATTCTATTCCTGTTTTAATTCTATATTTTATAACAATCCTTAAAAGTAGACATCATATATTGGATAAAAACATCAGGCACGCTACCCTTGACTAAAAAGGCTAAAAGTATAAAAAAGTATAAAAACCATAAAAATATATCCCACAACCTTACAGTAACAAACATAAGGCACACTGGGCAAGTGGTAATTGGGGCACAACTAGAGATAATTGGAGAGATACTGACCAGGGACATTTCTAGAGCATTTGTGGATTTTCTACAAACATGATGTTGACCTTCTCCAGCCGGCTCTTGAGAAAAGACACGAGCCTATTCAATATACAAGGCCCAGAGATCAGTGCCACCATGATCATTGCAATCGGCCTGTTACATTTTCCCTTATCACTCGATGACTTGCAAGGTCCCGTAGGATCCACCTGTATGGCTGATGGTGATGGCAATCTAATTCTGCCTGTCCTATAGTGACAAGCTCCAATGTCTTGGATAGGTTGCTTGCCGACTTGTCAAGTTCTGTTGCCACCGGAGTATAAGGGTCACAGGGGTGTCCGATGATCCGGTCCTGTGAACAGAAACTCACAGCCCAGTCAAAAATCAATCTACAAGTTTGTTTTATATCAAATGGGAGCATGTTGTCTCCCCCAAAAACCCCATCTACGAGGGTGGAGACCATGGCAGAATTAAGCCCTTTGTCTGCGATGGCTTTGACAATCACTTGTACATCCTTAGGATTTGTTGGTGAGTAGACCCTTTGTCCCCCGTCCGCCACCCGGACCGGGAACGCTAGCGTGGCCCAAGGGGCCCGACTGGCACACGCAATCTTTATTTTCCTCCAATCTGTGAGAGGAAGATTTCCCCCTCGCAGTTCCTCTTTATTGTGGACAGGGATACTTTGGCTTTTGACTCTGTCTAGCCCCATTTCCTCCTCCTCTGAGTTTGAATCAGTTGTGAGCAACTCGTCCCAGCTAGTAGCTGACCCGGAGTCGGAACTCAACTGACTGACCACTTCCGGGTCCCTGTACTTTGTTGTTGTACTCCGGCCCTGCCCACTTCCCTTGCGGGTGGGCTGTTCCCTTCCCCTTGGTTCATCCTGCCTTCCGCTCGGGCTGTGGCCCCACCCACTTCCCTTGCCACTCCTTCCTTCTGGACTCTCCCTGCCTTCCACTTGGTGGGGTGTATTCCAGATGGTCACTCTGATTGGCTTTCTGCCCCTCGCTCACGCCCCCCTCCCTTTCCCCGTTGTCCCCACCACCTTTGTCCTTCTCATTCTCCTCCCCTTCCCATTCATATGCGCTTATTGGTTGTAGCGCTTCCTCCCTGTTCCCTCCAGGAGCATCATCGCCCTGCCCTTCCCTTTGCCGCTCGGCGCCATCTTGGGGCGTATAGGGCGGTGGTCTCACCCTAGCTTCAGTGTCCCTGGCTTCCTCAGCTAGCTCACCCCAGGAGGGCAGTGTGTGCTTCTGTCCGTCCGTAGGGGGGTCAGGGTTCGGGGGTTGAGGGGGTGAGGGATGCAGGGACGGAGGGGGTGTGCCATCCTCTCGTGAATATTTAGACTCCGCAGAATCATCGCCGGCTGGGGGGTGCGGAGTCTGCGTGGTGCCCCGACTCCAATTTCGGGGTGGCCAGTAAACACTCTTGTACCACCCTCCAAGTTTCCTGCTCTTGTATAGCTTCCTTTAGGGCTTGTTCAACTCTCCCCCATGACTTAAGATTTTTCCCAGAACCTGAGGACTCCGTCTCCTCAGCTAACGCTTTAGTACATTTATCCCACACTTCAGGGTGGAGAATATCCACCGGCTGGTCAATGAGCCCAAGTTGTAAAAGCCTCCCAACTGCAAGGGTAAAATCTTTAGGCTTACACTCAATACCCCCCTGCTTATGTAACTGGGATACGACCTTCACGAGAGCTTCCATCCTCCTCATGGCTCTGGGGAATTACTGTACAAGGCGATCTTCACAAGGTACCCCTCCTCCTTGCGGGTCCTGAGAACTTGTATGCTCTCTGCCTTGCAGCTCCTGGGAGTGTCCTCCCTATGTTCTCCCTGCCGGGCTGCCCCTGCCGTCCTGGCTGCAGTTCACCCGAATCCAGGCAGAGTTCCCGGGATTCAGCACCACTTGTTGCCTGTCGTAGGTGTGGCGACCTGGTTCAGGGACGACGTGATGACCACCCCCGGGCCACTCGGTCCATCAGCTCGCAGACACCAATGTGGTGCATGGCAAATGGTGTTTACTAGTAGGTGACACAGTATTCTATAGCTTTGGTTTACAACGTCACTTCCGTCTGCTTACATCATCTATCAGGAGAGGGGCTCTATCTTCCCATACAGCACGAGATCTTCCGGCCGCCGGACCCTAACTACCTACAGATCCCCACACCTGGATGTGTTGGAAGCTGAGTACTAGAATGCAAGCCACAGTTTGCTTTCACTTGGCAGCATGGAAGGAGTCACTGGACTCAGATTGCCCCAGAGCGGGAAACACTGCCCGAGCATTTGCAGCATTTGGACTGGGCATGGACTGATCCAGACTGTGCTGGAACAGAGTGGAGCTGCAGAGCACCTGCAGTGAGCAGCCCTCTGGGTACTGCAAAGCCACCTCCTGTGGAGTGAGAATGGACAATGCCTGAGGTGTGCTGCTGATTGCTGCTGGGCATGGTGCAGATGGCACAGAATGAGGGCTTGGGAATATCAAAGGTTAAGTTGAAAATTTGCTGCCATTACTCCACACCATCCTGCCTCATGCCACCTTCACAGGGACAGTGCTGGCTGGAGCAAAGTACTACATGACCTTAAGTTCAGATGGCAAAATGAGAGGCTTCCTGTTCTGATTGCTGCTGTTGGGTCCTGGCTGTCAGGTGCTGGCTCTTTGCTGAGGGAGAGGGCTTCAGGGGTTGAACTCCTGGCTGCTGCTGCTCACTGCTGTGCTTCTTTCTGCAAACAGCCTCAGGTCAGTGTGCATTATGGGATCTCTTTTGGAGTCAGCTCTGTTGATGCTGTCTCAAGTCCTTATCTCAACCCAGAGGGGGTTTTGGTTCCTGTGTGTGCTATTTTTCCCTCCCTTCTGTTTTGGGGGGAACAGGCAGCTTAACCTCTTCTCAGCTCTTCAACCTGTTCCAGCCCAGAGTGGAAAGCCAACAGAAGCCTTCTGAGGTCTTCCAAAGATCTCCATGAGCTTCCCCCTACACCCTCCAAAGATCCCAAAAGGCAGTCCTAGGACCATCCAAATCCCAAACACCTAAGATCACCTGAAAGCCCCTGAAGAAAGACTCTGAGATGCCCCTCAAGACTCCTCTGAGAACCTCACTTTCCCTTCCCTGAACTGGGCACACAGCTCCACCCCATCCCTTGGGAGCAAATGCCCCCAAATTTTGAGCATTGAGGCAGGGATGTCTGAAATAAAAGCAAACAGAGAGGATTTGGGTAACTTTTGGGGTTTATTGACACAATTGGTTACTGTACAGGGAGGTTCTTGCCCCAGGGAGACAAAAAGCATTGGGGAAGAACCAGACAGACCCTGGCAAAGCCCTGCCCAGCTCCACTGGAAGCTCCAGCTGTGCCGACTCAGCACTGTAATTGTTCTCATTAGCAATAATTGGTGTTCAGAAGGGCAGGAGATGTTTGCTGCTGGTGGTGTCCCCAGTCCCTGAGAACTGCAAAGGAAAAAGAGATGATTTTGGTGCTGGAAAGACCCTCTCAGAGGGGTGCCGATTACCCAACAGATTCTAGGTGGATTTCTATCTCCCGTCCAGTGCAGGCTGCTTTCTGGTGTGGATGCATCGGTGCTTATTGAGGAATACCTTATGGGTGAAGTGCTTACCGCAATCAGCACAAGTGAATGGCATCTCACTGGTGTGGGTGCGGCGGTGAGAAATGAGATAGTCACTGCGGCTGAAGCTCTTCCCACAGTCAGCACAGGTGAACGGCTTCTCTCCGGTGTGGGCGCGGCGGTGGTGAATGAGTTTGGCCCTGCAGCTGAAGCTCTTGCCACAGTTAGCACAAGTGAAAGGTTTCTCACCGGTGTGGGTGCGGCAGTGAGCAATGAGGGTGCCCCTACGGCTGAAGCTCCTGCCACAGTCAGCACAGGTGAACGGTCTCTCACCAGTATGGGTGTGGCAGTGAACAATGAGATGGCTCCTGCGGCTCAAGCTCTTGCCACACTCAGAACAGGTGAAAGGATTCTCACCGGTGTGGGTGCGGCGGTGGTGAATGAGAGTGCCCCTATGTCTGAAGGCCTTGCCGCACTCAGCACAGCTGAACGTCTTCTCGCCAGTGTGCACACGACGGTGCTGGTTGAGGTTGCCCCTCGCGGTGAAGCTCTTGCCGCAGTCGGCACAGCTGTAGGGCTTCTCACCGCTGTGGATGAGTTGCTGCCGGATGAATCCCGTGCTCGTGGTGAAGCTCTTGCCGCACTCAGCACAGGGGAACAGATGCTCTCCGGTGTGGGGGCGGCGATGGATGGTGAGGGTGGAGCTACGTGTGAATTTCTTGCTGCAGTCCCTGCAGGTGAAGGACTTCTCAGTGCTGTGCACACTGCGGTGCTGGGTGAGGGCAGACTTGTGAGCAAAGGTCTTGCCACACTCAGCACAGCTGTATAGCCTCTCACTGGTGTGGGTGCGGCAATGCTGGATGAGATTGGAGCTCTGTTTGAAGCTCTGGCCACAGTCACCACAGAGGAAGGGCCGGGGGCCAGGCTGGGGGCAGTGGTGCTTCACCTGCTCTGAGCCAGTTGGGAAGCTCTGCCCACACTCAGGGCACTGATTCAGCTGCTTGGGTGGCACAGAGGGACCTACTCTGGCTTCATCCTCCTCTGTAAATTCCTTTTCCTCCTCTTCCTGATCAC
This sequence comes from Dryobates pubescens, assembly GCF_014839835.1. Taxonomy (NCBI): domain Eukaryota; kingdom Metazoa; phylum Chordata; class Aves; order Piciformes; family Picidae; genus Dryobates; species Dryobates pubescens. The sequence goes on along the minus strand of NC_071654.1, from coordinate 271,507 downwards.
CTTCATCCTCATGGTTATCCTCCTCTTCATACTCATCATCATCATAGTCATCATTCTCCTCAGCATCACCATCCTCCCTCTTGTCCTCTTTCTCCTCCTTCTCCTCTCACTTCAAACTGAGCTTTGGCTGCTCCAACTTGATCTATGGGTGCTGCTTCTCCTCCCAGCTTTTGTCTGGGGCCTTCTGTGAGGCCATACTGTGGCAGGAAAGGGTCACAACAGTGAGATTTGGAACATGGAAGCACCTGATCCCAGGATCAGAAAACCTCAGATCCTGCCTGGGACATGACAGTCCCTGACTCCCAACACCTAGCAGAGGAGAGAATGCAGAGGGGAACTCAAACCTTCAGTTTCTGCCACAGTGTGGGCTCAGACCTCTAATACCTGTGCTGAGACCCCAGGTTCCTCTGATCAGTGCCCTGGGGTACCCTAGGTCTTACAAGTGGTCCTGTCCCACTCTCCTTGAGCCTAGGGGCATTGGCAGGGTGGTTCCTGGCCCAGGCCCTGTCCTTTGATCTCTGCTGGCTCAGGCAATGGAGGCAGCAGCACTGACCAAGGAAGCCCAAACCACCTTCAACGTTCTCCCACCACCCTCCACGTCCCAACCTCAAACATCACCTCCTGCAACACAACTGACCCCCCACAAGCCTGGGAGTTCCCAGACTCCAACATCTGATGTGCCTCAGAGCCCCTGGAGGGGTGAGATATGGTGGGCAGGAGGAGGTGGAGGAGGCTGGGAGCTGCCCTGGGACTCCAGGATTCTGGGGGCTGGGGTCCTGCTGTTGCCACACTCTGGATTTCTTACCTGCTGGCCTGCTCCAAGGGGCAGATCTGCAAACTCAGCTCTTCCCCAGCACACAGGGACAGGGATGGAGAGGGAGGCTCAGCACTGCCCAGGACCAGGCAGCACAGCTCAGCCTTGCTGGGGGCAGCTCCCAAGCCCAGCAGCACAGCCACAGCACACAGCCAGGGCTGATCAAGATGGGAGGCCTCAACAACTGCAGACTCAGCTCCTTGCCCAGCACACAGCCCCCAGCACACAGCTGCAGGCCAGAACCACAACACAGCTGCCTCCACACAGCCTCTCCCAGGCCTTGCCTAAAGCTTCCTCCCATTGCCTGCCCAGGCCTCTGCTGCCTGCAGCTGCATTTGCCAGCACATCTTGCTCTGGACCCAGCTCTCCTCCCTGGCCCTGCCCCCACCACACCCACTCTGTGCTCAGCTCTGCCCTGCACACACCTCTCTGCTGCCCACTCCCCAAGAGAAGATCACAGCAGCCCTCAGGACACAAAGGGAGCTTCATGATCTCTGGAGATGCAGCAAAGGGGGAAGGGACTTGGGCAGCTTCTTGCTCAACCTCTTCAGCCCTCACTGGGATGCTGGAGGAGTCTCTGCCTCCTGCCCAAACCTCACACCTCCAGCACCCTTCACACACCTGCAGCCCAGAGACTCACTGGAAAGGGTTTGGCTTCCTTCTCTTCCTGACCATTTCTCTCGGCTTGCTCTTCGCAGCTCTCCTGGAGCTGCCACTCCACATCCCCAAGAGAAAAGGAGGTTGGATGGGAGGGCACAGTGCCCAGGGGCTGCTGTTCATCTCCCAGCTGACACATGCAGAGCTGCAGCACAATTCACTCCTTTCACCTCCTCAAATGCTGCCAGATTCTGCCATGCCCTGCACACACATTTGCCACCTGGGCCCTGCATCCTCTCCCTTTTTGGGGGGACAAGGCCTAATTCCTGCCTGACCATTCCCAGGCCTTTCCCTCATTCCTAGCACATCCATGGCCCTGCTGCCTTGGCTGTCCCTTGGGCCTGTGTCCCCCACCCCCACTGCCACTGCAGCTGGAAGGGTGGAGTGGGAAATGCTGTGGCTGAGGAAGCCTCTAAGGAACTGGGCTGGAAGCAGCAGCACAAGGATGGAAGGGGCCTGAGACTAAAGGCTGGGATCAGCTGGAGGGCTGAAAGAACAGCACCAAGCCAAGGGGGGGTTACAGATGAGGGCTGGGGAGGGACCCTGCAGACACCTCAGGCAGCAACTGAGGAGAGCAAGGGGGACAGAGAGGGAGTGAGACCTCCGGTGACTCCTGCCATGGGGGATGGCTGGGCTGTGTGGCTAGGAGCCCTGATTGCCTGCTTGGGCTGTGCTGGATGTCAGGAGGGCTCAGGGGACTGTCCTGAGCCAGGCAGGGTTTGGGGCTTTGAGCTTCTGGGGTCAGCTGCTGCCAGCACCATTGTAGGCAGGAGCCAGGCAGAGCCTCACAGCTGCTGAACTAAGCCCTCCCACCCCCTGCAGCCTTCACCCTCCATCTCTCCATCCAGTGCTCCAGCTCCACTCACTTGCTGCCCTCTCAGAGTCCCCAGGGTCCCACAATGTCACCAGGGCTGATCTACACAGCCAGCATGGTCTCGTAGAAGCCCCTGGATGAAAGCATGGAGGAGAATCCCTGTGGTGGGTGGAAGGCACTGGGATGTCTTACACCAGAGAGCAGAGACCTCCAGAAGGGACAGCAGAGTCCAGGGGGACACCACAAAGTGTCATCTATCTCAGTTCATTCCTACAAGGCCTGCACCCACTCTCTACAAAGGAACAGCACAGGCTCTCCAAACTCCTTTGCCCTTCCTCTCTGCTCCCAGCAACATCTTCTGGGATCTCTCTCTGCAGAGGAGTTTTGAGGCCTTGGCAGTGCTGCCAACTGTGGCCTGGAGCGGCCTGGCTCACCTGGGAGCTGCCTACCAGCACTTGGGCATGGGGGAGGAGGGGCAGAGAGGCATGGGGGAGGGGGAAGGCATTTGGGGCCTGGGGCTCTGGCCTGGTTTGGTGGAGCTCTGGAGGCAGCTTTGGCCTAGGGAGGTTGCTTGGGTCCCGTGGCCCAGGCACACTATGGATTGTTGTGGGGTTGATGCTTTGCACTGTAGGATGCAGCTCTGAACAGCACAGCCATGGAAACTGCCCAATTCCATCCAAGCCTCTGGGCACAGCTTTGCAGCAACTCCTTTCACAAGGCTCAAAGAGAGCCTCTCTGCCTCCTGAAACCTAAGGCAATCCCCTGCAGAACAAGCTGGAGGAGTTCAAGGGGACAAGCTGCAGAGGGGGCCCAGGGCAACCTCCTGAGCTTCAACAAGAGCAAGGGCAGGGTCCTGCCCCTGGCCTGGCACAATCCTCACAAGCAGCACAGGCTGGGGGAGGAGGGCATAGGAAGCAGCCCTGCACAAAAGGACTGGGGGGTGCTGCTGGACAAGAAGCTGCACAGGAACAGACAGGGGGAGCCTGCAGCCCACAAGGCCAAGGGCAGCCTGGGCTGCACCCAGAGCAGCAGGGCCAGAGATGGACAGAGGTCATCCTGGCACTTGGCTCTGCTCAGACTTCACCTGCAGCACTGCAGCCAGCTTCAAACTAGAGCAGAACAGATTGAGAGTGGAGGGGAGGAACAAATTCTGCACCAGGAGGCTGCTGGAACACTGCAACAGGTTGCCCAGGGAGGGGCTTGAGGTCCCAGCCCTGCAGAGGTTCAAGCTCAGGCTGGACAGGGCTCTGGGCAACCTGAGCTAGTGCAGGATGTCCCTGCTGACCGCAGAGGGGCTTGGACTGCATCACCTTTGCAGCTCCCTGACAACCCAAACCACTCCAGGATTCTAGGAGTCTAAGGGCAGTCTCCAGGGAGAGCAGGAAAAAGAGGAGGCAGAGGAGGACAAGGAACAGACAAGGAGGAGAACCAAAATCCCTTCCCAACTCCTCCAAACCTCTGCCACATTCCTGGAAAGTTCTTCCAGCTCTGCAGAGTTCATTCTGCAGAGAGCTGAGGGAGTTTCTAGGCTCAGGGATGTGTTGCACACTCTGCACCAATGCTCCAGAAGCTTTCCAAGTGCCCTCCAAACCAGCAGCACAGCTCTGCTGGCACACAATGCCAGGCTGCAAGGGCCCCCAAGGCTCAGCTGCTCCAACCTTGCCAGCTGACACTGGGCTTGAAAGGAGCTGGCCCAGCCCCCTGCCAAGCTGAGCCTTCCAACTCTGCCCTGCAGGGGAATCCACCACTGCCCTGGGGAGATGATTCCAAGGGCTGACTGGGAAGGAAAAGCTTTTGCCTCTGCAGGGCACAGTTCCACTTCAGCTCAACTCTTGCAGCTCAGAGCCAGCCCCCAAGCTCTAGAACCAGTTCCCAACCCAGAGCCTGACCCCAAAGCTCAAGAAGCAGCCACCAAGCCCACAGCCAGACCCTGAGCCCAGCACCAGTCCCTGAGCTTGAGAACCAGCAACTAAGGTCAGAAACCCTTCCCAAGTTCAGAGCCAGCTCCCAAGCTCAGTGCCATCAGCTAAGGTCACAACCACTTCCCAAGCTCAAGAACCAGAATCTGAGCTCAGTGGCAGCCCCAGAGATTAAGAACCAGCCCCCAGGCCCAGAACCAGCCCCCAGGCCCAGAGCCAGCCCCCAGGCCCAGGGAGCAGCCCTGAGCTCAGGGAACAAGCTCCTGAGCTCAGACCCAAACCACAAGCCCAGAACTACTTCCTGAGCTCAGAGCCAGCCCCTGAGCTCTAGAACCAGCAACCAAGGTCAGAACTACTTCCCAAGCTCAAGAACCTCCAAGCCCAGAACCACTTCCTGAGCTCAGAGGCAGTGCCCAAGCCCAGAGCCTGACCCCCAAGCCCAGGAACCAGCAACTAAGGTCAGAACCAACCCCCAACCAATTTCCTTAGCTCAAGAACCACTTCCCAAGCCCAGAGCTAACCCTCAAGCCCAGCACCAGTCTGCGAGCTCAAGAGCCAGCAACTAAGGTCAGAACCACTTCCCAGCTCCAGAACCAGCCCCCGAGTTCAGTGCCAGGCCCTGAGCCCAGAGCCTGACCCCTGAGCTCAAGAAGCAGCCCCCAAGCTCAGAGCCAGCTCCTAAGCTCAAGAACCAGCAACTAAGCTCAGAACAACTTCTCAAGATCAAGAACCAGCCCACCAGCCCCCAAGCTCACACTCAAATCTAACATGCAGACTCAGCTCCTGGGCTCAGAGCCAGCAACTAAGCTCAGATCCACTTCCCAAGCTCAGAGCCAGCCCCTGAGCTCCACAGCCAGCAACTAATGTCAGAACCACTTCCCAAGCTCAAAAAAGCAGGCCCCGAGCTCAAGACCCAGCCCCTGAGCCCAGAGCCAGCCCTGAATCAACAACAAGCTCCTGAGCTCAGACCCAGACACTGAGCCCAGAACCACTTCCCAAGCTCAGAGCCAACTTTGAGCTCTAGAACCAGCAACTAAGGTCAGAACCATGTCCCAATCTCAAGAACCAAGCCCCAAGCCCAGAGCCAGCCCCCAAGTTCGAGAACCAGCAGCTAAGGTCAGAATCACTTCCCAAGCTCAAGAATCAGCCCCTGAGCCCAGAGCCAGCCCCCAAACTCAGGAACCAGCTCCCAAGCCCAGAGCCTGACCCCTAAGCACAGACCCAGCAACTAAGATCAGAATCACTTCCCAAGCTCAAGAACCAGCACCCAAGGTCAGACTCAAACCCCAAGCCAGACCCAGACCCCAAGCCCAGAACCACTTCCCGAGCCCAGCACCAGTACCCCTAGCTCAAGAACCAGCAACCAAGGCCAGAAGCCCCCAAGCTCATACTCAAATCGAAAGTGGAGACTCAGCTCCCAGGCTCAGAGCCAGCAACTAAGGACAGAACCACTTCCCAAGGTCAGAACCACTTCCCAAGGTCAAGACCCAGCTCCCAAGCTCAACCTCCTGCCCCTCCTGGGGGCACCAGAGCTGCACACAGCACTCCAGCTGGCAGTACAGAATGCTGCCAGCACAAAAACCATTGCAGCAAAAGCCTCAAGCTGTGCTCAGCTGCCAAACCAAAGGGAGCTGAACCTGGCCCCAAGAGAAAGGACCAAACTGAGCCAAGAGACTGATCCAACACCCAAGGTTGCACAAAACAACCAGCAAGAGCTTCAAGCAACAGCAGACCTGCAGCTGGGCTGCAAAGCTCTACAGAAGAAAACCACTCCAGAAGGGCTCCAGGGCCCCAGGGATTGCACAGCCCAGGCTGTCACTCTCCTCCTGCACAAGGAAAGCTTGACTTGGCCACAAGAAGCCAAACACTTCCCCACACCAATCCCTGCACACCACTTGACTTTCAACCTCCTTCAAGCCCTTGGCTGGCAGCAGGACTTGCAGAGCACTGCAATTGCTTTACTCACTTGCAGCAATCATTTCCTTCCCTTCCCAGCTCACTGCACAGCAAAGTGCAGCAAGGGAATTGCTTTGTCTTCTGCTGAAGCTCCTCCAAGGAACCTGCAGGACTTTTCACCACCAAAACCATCCAGAACAGGCTGCCCCCAGCCCAAGCCAAACCTTTCAGTCCAAGTCAGTACAGCTCCTCAGCCACAAGCAGACACTCAACAGCTCAGCCTCATTTGGCTGCCTGCCAGCAAGCACTTCCCCAGGGGCAGGGCAGCTGCAGCAGAGCAGTCTGCTTCTGACCATGCTTCCTGCCAGCAGAGCTGACAAAAGCTCTGCACAGCTCTCAGCCTGCAGCCACACAGCAAAAGCTCCTCCTGCCCTGAGCCTTTCTGTGCTCAGGAGGCCTGCAGAGAAACTGAAAATCACTCTGCAACCCCCCAGGGAATCTTTGTGCCTCAAGAGCTTGCAGAGCACAGAGGCCTCGGATGCCACCACCCCCAGCACAGCCAAACCCAGCTGAGCCCAGCCCCAGGCGCTCCTAAGCTCAGGCTCAGCACAGCACCCACGCCTGACACCCCCACGGCACCCAGCCCACAGCCTGCCCACAGCTCCCCCCCGCGCCTGGCCCTCAGCCCAGCCGCTGCCCTTCAGCACAGCAGCCGCCCGGCAGCTGCCGGCACAAAGCCTCCGACCCCCCAGGGCTCCCCCACACCCCCCCACAGCAG
>NC_071654.1:72794-138562 GCF_014839835.1 Dryobates pubescens | reverse complement strand
TAGATCTGCCTGCTGCTGCTGTTCCTCAGTAGCTTTGCTCTTAGGAATGTGAGCATCAATGTGTCTCACTCTTCACTGGAATTCTCTCGACTTCGATCGGCAATGTCTTGCCACAGGTCAGGCTGCCCAGATGGGTTTTCCTTTCCTCTGCCAGCCATTCTTCTTCCAGTTCTTTAGCCAACCCCATAGAGCATTGGCTACCATCCATGAGTCGGTGTAGAGATAAAGCTTTGGCCATCTCTCATGTTCAGCTACGTTGAGAGCTAGCTGGATAGCTTTTACCTCTGCAAACTGACTGGACTCTCCTTCTCCATCCTTCGCCTCTGCAACTCTGCGTGTTGGACTCCACACTGCAGACTTCCACCTTCGCTTGTTCCCGACGAGACGACAGGAACCGTCTGTGAACAAAGCATATTTCTTCTCATCATCAGAAAGGTCATTGTAAGGAGGAGCTTCCTCAGCACGAGTTACTCTCTCCTCTGGAGGTTTAGCACAGTTGGTATCTTCAGGCCAACTTGAGATCACCTCCACCAGACCAGGTCTTTCAAGATTTCCCATTCGAGCTCTCTGTGTTATCAGAGCCATCCACTTAGACCAGGTGGAATCTGTGGCATGATGTGGTGTGGAACCTTTGCCTTTGAACATCCAATTCAAAGCTGGTAATCTGGGAGCTAAGAGAAGTTGTGATTCAGTTCCAATCACTTCAGAAGCTGCTTTTACTCCTTCATAGGCAGCTAGAATCTCTTTCTCTGTTGGAATATAATTAACCTCTGAACCTCTATAACCTCGACTCCAGAAGCCAAGAGATTGTCCACGTGTCTCACCTGGAGCTTTTTGCCACAAGCACCAGGTTGGACCATTGTCACCTGCAGCCATGTACAAAATGTTCTTAATGTCTGGACCATCTCAGACAGGTCCCAGACCCACTGCTTGTACTACCTCTTACTTTATCTGGTCAAAGGCTGCTTGTTGTTCAGGTCCCCAGTGGAAACTGTTCCTCTTTCGAGTCACATCATACAGAGGTTTCACAATCTGACTGTATCCAGGAATGTGCAGTCTCCAAAATCCCACTATCCCCAAGAAACGTAGAGTTTCTTGCTTGTTTGTGGGATTTGCCATGGTAGAGACTCTATTTACCACATCCACTGGAATGTGTCGGTGTCCATCCTGCCACTGCACTCCCAGAAACTGGATCTCTGTGGTAGGACCTTTCACCTTGTCTCTCTTGATGGCAAAACCTGCATTCAGAAGAATGTCCATGATTTTGTTACCTTTCTCGATGACTTCCTCAGCAGTTTTACCCCAGATAATGATATCATCGATGAACTGGATGTGTTCTGGAGCACCACCTTCCTCCAGAGCATCGTGGATTACTGCATGACAGATGCTGGAGCTGTGGATCCAGCCCACTGGCAGTCTGTTGAAAGAGTACTGGATTCCTCTCCAGGTGAAAGCAAACTGAGGCCTGCATTCCTCTGCTATGGGAATAGAGAAGAAGGCATTAGCAATGTCTATGGTAGCATACCATTTGGCCTCTTTGGATTCCAGCTCATACTGGAGTTCCATCATGTCTGGTACTGCTGCACTCATAGGCGCTGTTACTTCATTCAGGGCTCGGTTGTCCACTGTCAGACGCCAGTCTCCATTCGGCTTTCGCACAGGCCACACTGGACTGTTGAAAGGTGAATGAGTTTTGCTGATGACTTTCTGACTCTCCAACTGACAAATCAGATTCTGAATGGGCAACAAAGGGTCACGGTTGGTTCTGTATTGTCTGTGATGCACAGTCTGAGAAGCAACCGGCAACTTAATGTCCTGAATCTTGTGTTGTCCCACAACTGCAGATTCATCAGAAAGTTCAGGTCTAGCAGACAGCTTCAGCTTTTGTCCATCAATTTCTACAGAAGCTACTCCAAAAGCCCATTTGTAACCTTTAGGGTCCTTGAAACGCCCTTCTCTCAGAAAATCAATTCCCAAAATACAAGGTGCATCAGGTCCGGTCACAACTGTATGCTTCCTCCACTGCTTACCAGTTAGACTTATATTAACCTCTACCTTACTTAACTCTTGAGATCCACCAGTGACTCCCAGAATAGTTATGGACTCTGATCCCTGATAATTTGATGACAATATGGTGCACTGAGCTCCTGTGTCAACCAAGGCCCTGTACTTCTGAAAGTGTGAAGTGCCAGGCCACTGGATGTACACATCCCAATAGATTCTGTTATCTCCATTATCCCCTCTCCTCCCCCTGGCGGGAGGCAGGGCACCCCTAATTATGGGGAACATTTCCACAGGTGCAACGAGCACACTGTGCAGTGTTAGAACTGGAGTCCACTGTTGGAGCTACTATAGTTGTCCTGGGGAACTGTGGAAGTAACAGCTACCCTTCTGGTATTGCTACCCTGGGTTCTGCCACTTTGCAGTTCCCTCAGTCTCCTGAAAAGATTAGGAAGTTGGTTGGCCATCCCACCTGTTCATGTTCTCACCAAACTGATCACGCTAGAGTTATCCAAATAGGTCCTACGTGACTTGCCTTGGTGGTCTGTTTTGGTTTGGTCCTGTTTTGGAATGACCTCCTTGGAGGACGTCTATTCCTCACAGCTGAAACCTGCACCCACCTGGAGGAAGAATTGGAATTATCTCTTTGTGCCAATTGGCATATGGAATCTTTGAGCTCTTTCATGCAATTCTCAATTTTTCCAGACAGAGTTTCAATGGCTGAAACCAAAGAAACACGTGTCATGCTATCATCCAATTGTCTTAGTTGATCAGTGAATTGGCCAACCGTAGGAGGATCTCCACCATAATTTCTTGCCACAATTCTACTTGCCAAAATGTTTGCATAATTGGAAGGAGCAAGTTTGATGAGCTTTTTAGCAAGACCAGCTGCCACAGGGATATCATCAGGATTCAGAGTATCATGGTCACCATAGAGTATCTCTCTAATGGCAAACTCTCTCAGACGCTTAATTCCCTCATCTATGGTAGTCCAGGGCTTAGGATTCCATCGAAGGTCATCTCGGGAAGGGTATCTCGGGAAAACCGCCATTTAAAGGCGTATCCACAGATTAACCTTACCGAGAGCCTTGCCTAGATGTCTATCTATTCCATTGTCCTTTGAGAGAGTTCCTAGCTGAGCTGCTGACTTGTCTCCAACTATTAGAGCTGGAGCACCTGTATCATAACACCTAGCAAGCCAAGATAGGATGGGTTCCTTATCTGCTCTGAGGTAATCTTTGCGGACATTGCGAATCTCCTCCCTTGGTGACGAGCAGCTCTGCAGGTCATCCTCCTCTTCATCTATCACATCTTCCTGAACGTTTTGTCCCCATAATCCTGCTGTCACTCTCCTAAGGATCTCTTTAAGCTGAGAAGCACCACTGCCAGCTGCTGTCTTAGCTGCATCTCCATCCTGTGATGATCTCAATAACTCAGCTATATCTCTAAGACAAATCTTCTCCTCATCTTCAGCAGGCACTTTCCCAGCAGAGGTTCCCTCACCAGGATCAGTCTCCTGCTCTTCTCCTCCATTAGCTCCACTAGCTCCTGGATCAGCTTTGGCCTTTCCACCTCTGGTCTTTAAGACTGCTACTTGTTTAACTGGAGCTGTGTTTGAATTTACAGCCATCCTGATAGACGCTGACAGGTCCTGATCTAAATCAGCCACCGTGGGGGCCCCTTCCGGTCCTGTCATGGCGGACGGAAATGACCTTGCCTCACTACCGGTCGCCATCTTGGGAATGGGAGCCACCCCTGGCTGCTTGCCAAAGTCATAGAGTGGAGCATTTAAGGCTGCTTTTCCAATAGGTTTTGCTATTTTTCTAACTGACGCAGCCCCTTCCTCGTCACTCGAGGACTCTGCGGCAGATTTAGAGGAACGCCTACGCTTCCTAGATTTTTGCTTAATCACAAAACATGGTCGAGAAACCTTTTTCTCTATATATAGAGCCCACAGCAGATAGACATTAATTATCAGCGACAGCAGGATTACACCCGTCAAATAAATCACCTTAAGATCCCAGCCAGCACTTCAAGTTACTCTTTGACCTCCTGAAGTGTTAAACTCCCTTATCTCGATTGGCAAAGTGGAAGACGTTCTATTGCCATAATTAGTGAGCCGAAAAAAAACCCAAACAGTGTTTATACAACAGCTGGATCCTATGCATAAACCACAAATAGATTTTACGCACTAAATATTTACCTATCTGGTCTAACATCAACCCGATGCAGTACCGGTAGACCAACATGCCACAGACCGAGAAGAATAAACGTTCTAAAACCCAGAGCACCTTCATTTCGTTTCTCCGTCTGAGACAAGCAATAAATCAACTTAATTACTTAATTACCAGGCCCCACATTGGGCGCCAATAAAAAAAGGAGTGTGGTGGTTTGAAAGGAAAGGCTCTGCTTTCCCTCCCCCACTGAGAAAGAGACCACGGCTAAACCCAGTCGGAGAAATGAGATTATGTTTTACAAGGAAACAGATTCTATGTAACACAACAAATACAGGGATTTTACAATATATACAGGAATATACAGCAAATGAACTCAACCAGAAACCAGACCCCCCACAGAGGGGGCTTCCCCCTGTGCCCACTTCACCCCCCTACCTCCCTTCCCCCCCAAAAGAGGTAGAAAAGAGATTTGGACGGTTAACAGGGCAGGAAAGGAAGAAAGGCCTGGCACAGGAGTTAGTTCTTATCTTAGTTGGCCAGAATCCCAGAAGCAGATCCAGCTGAGAGGGACAGCGAAGGAAGGAAGACTGAGAGAAAGTTCCCAGCTACGCCTGTGTCTAACAATCTCACCTCCCACAATCCTACCAATGAAATTAGTTTAGAATACCAAAATATTTTATAAACATTTAGCCAGTGTGCCCCTTTCTTAAAGGCACAGCGTCAAACGGCCACACTCTTTGAGGTTCTTCTAGTCCAGGGTCAGTGGTCAGGGCTTGGCCTTTCTGCTTCCTAGACCGAAAGCAAGTTTTTCTGCCCTGAACTTTGCCTTTGTCTCCCTGCAATCCTGGCCTCTAACAAGCTGCTCTAACGAGTCCCTGGGGAGCCTTTGTCAGTAACAAGCCTCAGTGAGGCCAATCAGTGCTTCAAGGTACTTTGGAGTTTGCTTCTGCCTTGGACTTGTTGAGAGGCTTCTTGGCAGTCCCTTGGCAGAGTCTCCTGGCAGTACCTAAGGATGATGTAATCAGCCTCAGAATACTCCATGGGTCTCATTAAATACTGCTGAACCTCTAATTCTTGCCAAGGTTTCTGCAGCTAATTGGAGAGGTTTTTATTGCACAAAGCACCTGATAAAAGATATTTTTAAAGGTATAGTTCAATACTTTTCATCAGGAGTTTTCTCTTTGTAAGCAAACCACAGCAAAACCTGACAAGGTCCTACCCTGCTCACTGCTCATCCTCACTCATCACTGCCCCCAGCAGAGCCACAGGTGAGGGACAGGATCTGCCTTGCCAGGGGCTGGGGGTCAGGGCTTGGCCCTTTGGATCAATGAAACCCCTCCAGGTTTCCTCAGCAGCAGAGCCACCTTGAGCTGCTTGTCCTGACCTGTCAGCACTGCCTCAGTTCTCTGCTCTCACCACAGCCTGGAGATGCTTCAGTGCCTCCAGTGATGCTTCCCTTGCATCCACTCTCTCCTTCTCCTCTAAGCAGACCCTGGGGACCCTTTCCCAGTATGCTTCACTGGGACCCATTAAGAGTAGAAGAAACTTCAGAGTTTGACTCTGACTTTGACTTCTGGAGAGGTTTCATCAGCTTCTCAGTCTCTGAGGTTCATGGAATTGGCAGCAAAGCCACCAGAGGGCTCCTTTAAATGACTTGGGCTGGTCTGCTGCTGCTGAGCTGGGCCAGGCTCCTTGGCATGATGGAGCTCTGTCCGGGAGCAGCTCCTCTGCACAGCACAGCAGGGCTGAGGGCACTGCCAGGGGATCTCAGGGAGATGAGGAAGGCAAAAAGAGCTTCAATCTGGATGCTGAGAGCTGACTGGAGGAGAAGTCACTGCAGTTCCTGACAGGGTGAGTCTGTGGCTGCAGGGCAGTGCAGCTGCAGTTCCTGGAGGCATCTCCTAAAGCTGGGGCTGGGTGCTGGGGCAGGGACTCTGCTGCCTGTCTGGCTCAGCTCTCAAGCAGCTCGGGGAGCTCTTCATGCTGCTTTGGGGAGAAGCTGTGGTTGGAAGGAGTCACCCTGGGCAGGGCAAGGCAGGGTAGGGGAGGGCAGGACAGGGTCCTTCTGCTGTGGAGAGGCTGCTGTGTGGCTCAGGGCTGCTCTCAGCTCCAGCTCATGCCCAGATCATTTCCAGGGGGGCTTTTCATGTCTGTGTTCAGGCCAGGGGTTCCTGACCCAGGCTCTGCTCTCCTGAATCTTTGCTCCCACTGTCTCTGGCCTGGCTGGTGAGGAGGAAAACTCAGCAGTGCCTTTAGAGCAGGGCCTGAGCCTCTTAAACCATCACACAGAGCTTTACTGGGAACCTCACCAAATGCCTACACTCCTCACCTGAGGGCTTTCCTGAGTGGCTCTCTGTCCCTCTCCTTGCCTGTCTCAGATGCTCTTTGTGTTGTTTATGGTTCTCTGGACATGGAAGCCTCAGCTGCAGAGTCAGGCACAGACACTGTGAGATCTTCAGTGCAGGTGGAACCACAGCAATGAGGTGTCCCAGCTGTCCTCCAGCCTGGGAAGCTCTGGGCAGTGCAGGCTGTGAGGCTGGCAATGAGCTGACTGCAGGAGCTGCCATGGTCATGCCTTGGCTGAGTCTTTGAGGTGTCCATCCAGGCTGTGTTGCCTTCCAGGGGACACTGAGCCAAGTGTCTCCTGGACTAGAGGTGGGATGCTGAGACCCTGAGACACTGAGTGGTGTGTGGTGGATGCCTCTGCTCTCAGCAGTGTCTGGTGGCTTCTCAGGGTGACATGGGAGCATGGTCACCCTCCAGCTGAGGTGCAGAGCAGGGTGACTTAGAGTCCATGGGGAGCTCTCCCACTCTTGCCTTTTACCCTAAGCCATGACCAAGCAGTGCTTCAGCCTTGGAGCTGAAGGAAGGTCTCTGAGAAGAAGCAGCAGCAGGGGACAGGGGAGGGTCTGTGGGGAGTGGTTTTGGTTGTGCTGAGAGAATTCTCTTCTGATTTGTCACTGTCTCCTTTTCTTCTGACAGTGCCTCATGGCCAGAGGCAGCAGATGGCCAACAGCAGCTCCATCACCCACTTCCTCCTCCTGCCATTCTCAGGCACAAGGCAGCTGCAGCTCCTGCACTTCTGCCTCTTCCTGGCCATCTACCTGGTTGCCCTGCTGGGCAATGGCCTCATCATCACCACCATAGCCTGGGACCACCACCTCCACACCCCCATGTACTTCTTCCTCCTCAACCTCTCCTTTCTTGACCTGGGTGTCATCTCCACCATTGTGCCAAAATCCATGGCCAACTCCCTGTGGGATACCAGGGACATCTCCTATGCAGGATGTGTTGTGCAGGTGGTCTTCTTCGTATTCCTAGTTACAGCAGAGTTTTATCTCCTCACCATCATGTCCTACGATCGCTACGTTGCCATCTGCAGACCCCTGCACTATGAGACCCTCCTGGGCAGCAGAGTTTGTGTCCAGCTGGCAGCAGCTGCCTGGGCCTTTGGGGTTCTCAATGCTCTGCTGCACACAGCCAATACATTTTCCCTGCCCCTCTGCCAGGGCAATGCTGTGGACCAGTTCTTCTGTGAAATCCCCCAGATCCTCAAGCTCTCCTGCTCCACATCCTACCTCAGGGAACTTTGGCTTCTTGTGGTTACTGTCTCTTTTTCATCTGTCTGTTTTGTGTTGATTGTGGTGTCCTATGTGCAGATCTTCAGGGCAGTGCTGAGGATCCCCTCTCAGCAGGGACGCCACAAAGCCTTTACCACCTGCCTCCCTCACCTGGCCGTCGTCTCCCTGTTTATCAGCACTGTCTTCTTTGCGTACCTGAAGCCTCCCTCCTTCTCCTCCTCATCCCTGGATCTGGTGTTGTCAATTCTGTACTCAGTGGTGCCTCCATCAGTGAACCCTCTCATCTACAGCCTGAGGAATCAGGCGCTGAAGGCTGCCCTGAGCAAACTGATCCCTGGATGCTTTCAGAAGCAATAAATTCTTCTGCAGAGCAATTCTGATGTCACTCAGTGCAGGCCCAGCCTGGCCTCTGTAATTTGTGGTGGTGTTTCACTCTTTATCAAACTGTCATCCCTCTTCTAACACATTCTCTGCTTTGCTGACCAAGAGTTTGTGCAGCAGGACCTCTGCTCTTTCTTTGCTTACTAAAATAAAGAACCTTTCATTAACATTTTCCTTCCTGAGATCCTTCCTCCAGGACTTCTCCAGGGCTTTCAGGTCAGGTCCTGTGCTTATTTGGGGGATAGAAATAAATAAAGACCCCTTCAGTAACAGGTTTTTTTCCTGAGTACCTTCCTCCAAGCCTCTGGAGCTTCAGGGAAAGGTCCTGTGTGCAGAGGAAGAGGGGCAAAGACTCCCAGCACAGCAGGACTGCCAGGGAGCACCAGCACCTGGACTTCCAGGGCTGTTCTCTTTCCAATTCCAGCCTCTCCTGGGTCAGTGCAAGGCCTGAGTGCTGTGGCAGCTTGGTCATTGTTCTGCTGCATGCCAGCCCTGTGAGTACAGGCAGGGACAGGCCATGGGAACTACTCTGACTGAGCTGGCCCCAAGAGCAGTTCCACAAAGACAGATGATCTGCTCAGGGCAGAGTCTGAAGGCTTAGGGCTTCATCCAAAGTTTCTCTCCAGAGCAGGTCCAAGGAAGCGTCCCAGGGATGCAAACAGCAGGGAACAGCTCAAGTGTGAGTGTGCAGGGCTGGGGCACACAGCAGTGTGCTGACACAGAGAGGCCTCCTGCAAGAGGCCTGAAGGAGCAGCACAGCGTGCTCTGATCTGTATCTCTGTTCACTGCACAGCCTGGGGAAGCTGTCCCAGGGCAGTCATCCTAGACTAGCCTTTACAACCACTTTTTCCAGCAGTAGACTCACACTCAGCTTGGACAGGCTCTTTGTCCCTCCACAGGAGGACATGGCCTCAGGAGGTCAGCAGTGCCTGTTTGCATTGTGCAGATGAGATGTCAGCAGATGAGCTGAGGTGAATCTGAGTGAGCAAACACTATCAGCTATTGCTGGGGGTGCCAAGGCTCTGGAGGTTTGAGGAGCCTCCCAGCCTCTGGCAGGCGCAGCAGGAGGCCAAGGAGATTCTTAGTCTGTTGCAGGGCAGGGCCTGTGTGAGTGATGGGGAAAGACTCTGTCTCTGAACATCCCACACTCCATTAGGGGTCCATGAGGCCAGCTCAGATGTGGACACCTGACAGAGCTAGGACATTGCCGTGTGTCACCCCAGAACAAACCCTACTGGCCCAGGGAGATTCATCTCAGATGGCTTGGGCAGGCTCCTGTCTGCTCACATCACCCTTGCTGGACTGTGCCCTGAGATGTGCACAGAGCCATCCCAGAGGTTCTGGGCTCCTTGGCAAAGGCCTCTTCAAGAACACCAAAAAGGAGGATGGGGAACATTGCAGGCTGGTCACCCTCAGCACAGTCCCTGGGAAGGTGAAGGCTCAAACACCTCTGCAGCCATTTGCAGGCCCTTGCAGGACAAGAGAGGTACTGCTGAACCCATATGGGTAGGGGAAAGAAGGGGATGTTTTGTGCCTGGACCTTAGCCAAGTGTAAGAGTCTAAACTCCTTGTGTGACTCAACAAAGATAAAATCACTTGCTGCTTGCCCAGACAATATGTTGTTGGGCAGAGCCACTGGAAAGAAGGTGCAAAGACCAATCCTGGATGCAAATCACCTTGCGATTGCATTGTGATAACACTGACTGCAGCTGGCCTACAACAATGGCCCAAGGACCCAGCCATCACACCTTCAGGACAAGATCATTTCCAGCTTCAGATACCCCCATGAAGGGAGGATGGCGAGATGTGTAATGGGTGTGTGGGCAGGTTAGATGGAGAAGGGGAAGGTGGAGGCCCTCCCCACCTTCAACTAGACCCCTGCCTAAACACACAGGAATGCACCGAAAGATTTCCTGGGGAACGATACCTGGATATTTACCTAAGGAGGATTTCCTGGCTCCTGAATTCCTGAGGGACAATGCTTGGACACATACCTAAGGACTAAAAACTGTATAAAAGACTTGAGCAACTACTGGCTTAGTGAATTGAATTAGTTCAAAAAATAAGGCTACTAACGCTTGATAAGCGGGATAATCAATTAACAGAAGGGATCGATTTATTAATAACAATTTTTCCGCGCCAAACGTTAATAAACTTATATACAATTTGTTTAGGTTCGGGTATCCGGTGGGGAATAACTTACACAAAATGTTGGTAATTCTAATGCTGTGAACACTTTAGTTGGACCTAGAGTAACTACACTCCTGATATCAAACTCACAATCGAAGGGAGAGCGAGGAGCCGCAATTCTTAATCCACTAACAAACTTGGTCTCCTTTGCTCCCTGGTGGAGCAAGGCAGAGGGCAGGAGGGAAATTAATGTCCAATATGCTTTAGGAATTCAATAATCAATATCACTTACGAAGCGATATTCAGTCCGGAGATTCCGAACCAGTCCAAGATGTGATGTTGAGAGCAGCGGTTAGAGAAGTTTGTAATCCAGAACTCTGTTCTCGGTATAATTTTGTAAAGCCAAGGAAAAATAAAGAGAAAAAATAGGATCCAAGCACAATTGCCCAACACTGAAAGCGAAACTGGAGTACACGTGGTGGATGCTGGTGGAGGGGGATGGGCGAGCAGCACCCACCTTGCCGGCAGGAGACAAGCCAGGGCCAAAGGAAGTAAAAAAAAAGGGGGCCGGGTTACTGAAGAACCCCTCTGTTTAACTGCTGTTTTGAAACAAAACTGACCACTGGCAGAAAAGTAGTTTGAAACTTCGCCAATCACCTTCTGGGCATCAGCACAGTGGTGAGTGGTCAGGATACTGGCCAAACAGGTTTGGCTGGCCTTTTATTGGTACATGTTTTCCTTTGTCTATCTCCCCCAGCTCCTAGTCATGTCCAACCAGGACACTTAGGAAGAAGAAAAACGCAGAAGACGAGCATGCCGCTGAGGAGGAAGGAAGCAGACTGAACCCTCTCTCCATGTCCTAAGTCCCGCTTGCTGCCACTCATGGAGCTGAAGAAGCAGCCCAGAGGGACCTCATCTCTTCTCCAGCCAAAGCCTCAGCACCCTTTCTCTACAGACCCAGGCTGCCCAGAGGGATCACATCTCTTCTCCAGCCAAAGCTTCAGCACCGTTTCTTTACAAACCCAGCATCTCCTGCAGCACCTTTCCTCCACAGACTCAAACTGTCTTGGGGGGGGTGTGGGGTGAGGGGTGTGGTAATATAATTCTCTCTCCCTTCTCTCTCTCCCTCTCTATCTTCTTCCTCTCCCCTTCTTATTTCCGTTATATTTATGTAATAAATAGTCTAGCTGTTGATATTTTGGCCTCATTTGTGCCTCTAATTTCACAACACGGGAATATTCAAAAGAACCGAGTCTCTTTTCCTCTCCGGACCAAGACACCAGGGCTTTGCCATGGTCCCCCATAGTGTTTTTAAAGCCAGAGTGCTGAGAGCTGGAGTGCAGAACTGCAGGAGGTGGTGGCTGGGGGATGGATGAAGCCCAAATGTCACCAGTGGAGAGTCCTCCTGGCAGACACTTCCCAGTGGTATCCCTCAGGGCAAGCCCTTGGGCCAGCACTGTGGAATGTCTTCATGAACTCCCTGCATCATCTGACCCAGGGCCTTTGCAGTTCCTCTGGTGATGAAGCCAAACTGGGCAGAGCCCTTGAGGGACCTCATCTGCTTAACCCTGCCCTGAGCAGGATCATTGGACAAGAGGATGTGCAGGAGTCTCCTCCACAAATGCAGCAGGACAGAGCCAGCAGCTTCTCCACTCAAACCCTTGGTAGGCAATCTCCCAGATGGATCTGGTGAAACTTTGATCTGCTCAGGCTCTGGCCACAAGGAGGCTGATGGCTGAGTGTGCAATCCTGTGCTCAGCTGTGTCTCAGGAACTCACCATTCAGTAGGAAGCCAAGGACTGGGAAGGGGGAGGTGAGACCATTTATGCCTCCTGAGAGGATTGGCCAACAGCAGGAACACAGCTGGCAAAGGGACTGTGAGGTCAGTTGTGTCTGCAGGAGCTGACAAGGCAGCCCTGGGCTCATGGCTGGAAGATGGGCACAGTGATCTGTCAGATGCCCTCTGCCAAAGGGCCTGGGCTGATGGTTTGGCTGCTGTGTCTCTGCTGCCTGAGTATCTGATGGCACAGCAGCAGGCACAGGGCTTGGTGCTGTCCATCCAAGAAACTGCAAGGCCAGCAGCCTTGGGAGCTCCTGGTGAGGTAGGAAAGAGCAAGAGGGAGGAACACTGCCAGATGGTGCAGCCTGGCAGGTGCAGACTGGCCATGAGAAGCAAGAAACCTCTCTCAAAGGGCAGTGCTGTGGCCTGGGAAGATCTCCAGAAGGAGTCTGGGATCAGCCCTTCTCTTTGTGTCCCAAGGAGCAGAGTATGAGTGTGCGCAGGTGTCAGTGAAGGCATGGGAAGGCCAAGGTGGGGAAGTGAGATGAGTGTCTGCAGCCTGCAGGGCAGGAGAAGCAGCTGTGAGACAGTGCAGGACAAAGCTGTGGTAGAGCTGGCAAAGGGCAATGGCAGTGGTGGGAGTCATGAAGAGAAGGCAAGGCTGTGCCCTCTTGACTCTGGAAATTCTCTGCCCCTGAGGCCTGTGAGGAGATGTTATCCTAAGGCACTGGGAGGGCCTCACTGCCTCTTTCCACAGCCCCAGGAAGGCTGGGGACTGTCAGGCCCTTGTTCTCCACTCAGCATCAAAAACCCTACAGGGATCCTAAAGGAAGGCTGTAGAGGGACTTTACATGAGGGTGCCTGGTGACAGGGCAGGAGGGAAAGGTTTTAAAGTAAGGAAAAGGAGATTTAGACTGGGTCTTAGGATGAAGTTCTTCTGTATGAGGGTTGTGGGACTCTGGAATAGACTGCCCAGGTAGGATGCCCTCTCCTAAGGGTGTTGAAGACCAGGCTGGATGAAGCCTTGAGCAGCTGAGTCTATTGGAGAGGCATCCCTGCCTATGGCAGGGAGGTTGGAGCAGATGAGCTCTGAGGTCCCTTCCAACCTAGGCCATGCTATACTGCTATGAAACCCACAGCCCACTCCCACTGCACCTGAAGAGCCTTGACCCACACATGAGGGACAGGATCTGCCTGCCCAGGGGCTGTGCTCAGGCCTTGGCCTTTGTGCTCCAGAAAGCAGAGCCAGAGTTTGCTCTCCTGCACTTTGCCTTTGTCTGCTGCAATCACAGCCTCTCCTGAGCTGCTCTAACGAGTCCCTGGGGAGGCTTTGGCAGTACCAAGCCTCAGTGGGGCCAATCAATGCTTCAAGGTACTTTGTGTTTTGCTTCTTGCTTCTTGCACAGTTTCTTCACTCTTCTCTCAGTACCTGAGGTTCATGGAATGATCCCCAAGTGCCCTGAGGAGCTCTTTGAGTCTCTGTTGTTTACTTCCAGATTTCCAAGTGCACCTCACAAAGCTCAGATTTTGATGGTAAACTATTTGATTCTTTCTCAGATGAGGACAGAGGTGACAGCAGCATCCACCAAGCCAGAATGATGCAGGCTGTCTGCTCAGGGGGTCTGGACTGGGAGCAGAAGCTGTCCTTTGAGGCCTGACATTGAGTGGACAACTTTGCTCCTCACCCTCCCCAGCCTCCCCATTGCTGTCCCTACCCACCTGGGGCTTACATCCCTGCTCCTTGCATTAGACTTCTCCACTGCTCTCTGCAGCTGGAGCTCACAGCTCCATGGCACCAGCTGCCCCCTGCTCTCCTTAGAGAACTACCTGCACACAGCCACAGAAGAATTGTTGCTCTTTGGAAGCAAAGCAAAGTCAAGGCTGAGAAAGTTGCCTCAGCAATCCAAGCCCTCAGGAGCCATCTGCTCAGCACAAGCTGTCTCTCAGCAGCTTGCCTGTCCACAAGGATGAGGCAAAGCCAACAAGTTGTGACATGGCTGTGATTTCTCAGTCAGTCAAGAGGTCTTGGGAGTGAGAAGCAGATGAAAAGGTTGGATCCTAGCAGTTCTTCCTTATGAACCAATGTGCAATCCCCAAAGTGATTCAGCAGAATGTGTTCTAATCAAAGAGTCTCTGAATTCCAGAGTGGATAAGGACAAGGCTGACCCTGACTGACTGCAAGGGATCCTGAATTCAAATCTATTTGTATGGCTGTGCCTGGAGAGAAGACACAGGGACAGAGCTGGCTGGGTCCAGTGGAACATAGAGGCCCCCAACATGGTGACAGCAAAGGTGTCTGTCCAAATACACAAAGAGGTGGAGAAGTGGCTGGCAGAGAGGCTGCCCTGGAGTTCAGATTCCTTCTGCTGCAGCTCAGGGCAAACCCTCACAAAGCTTCAACATTCTCAGAGGATGAGACCTGAGCCTGGGGAAGTCTGACTCAGTGCTGGCCCTTGGTGCAGGTTGTGCCTGAGAGATGTCTGAGGGGGGAAGATACTGGACACAGCTGCTGTGATCCAGGAGAGCTACAAGGCTCTGGCTTTAGGGTCACTGTTTTTAGAGGGGGAGATCATTGACTTCCATCAGGTGTTTTTCTGAGCTGGAGAACCTTGGATGCTGAATCATCCTGGGATCTTTTGCCACTTGCACAGACCCTGAAGGTTTTGACTTTCAGAGTTTTCTATCACCTCCCTGTTGGCTGTGATCCAAGCACAGATGCACTGAGCTGGCAGGAGGTGACAAACCCTCAAGCCATAGGGAGGGAAGTGCAAGGCTGGGAGAGCCCTGGTCAGGGCTGAGCCATTCCTTGCAGGTCAGTCCTCTCCTCTGAACCCTTTGCTTCTCTCTGCCTGGGGTCATATTCTTCTCTTCTCTCCATCAGCCCTGCTCCTCTGTGCTAGGGAGGAGCAAAATTTGCAGATCTGCTCCTTGGAACAGGCCAGAAGGTAAAGAACCCAACTTTGGGACAGCAGCAAGATCCCAGGCTCCAGATGACCCCTGAGCACCTCCGAACCCTCTCCAGACCCTCCTTCCAAACCACACTTCACCACTTGTGGAGCTTTGAGGGTCATTGGCTGTGATGGGAATTGAGGAGTTCATCTCCCTGAGCCCCAGGTGGTCAGGAATCAGTTGCATGGCCAGAGGGGGATGGTTGGGAGGGCTACGTCCTGGGGGTGTCAGCCCCATCAGCACTACAGCCAGGGGACTCAGCACAGAAGTTAGGGCTCTGATCCCTCCATTGCAAGAAGTCACACACAGTGTCCTTACTTCTCAGTCACTTGGTCCCCAAGGATTTGCCCAAGAACACAGGGGTGACCATTCCTCTCAGCACCATGGCCTCTCAGAAGGACCTGGACAGGATCTTAGAGGAGAAGGATCACCTGAAGAATAATTTGGAGGAGTCAAAGCTCAGCCTTGAGGAAGAGGAGAAGTGGTTGATGAAGACATGGATGAGGACAGCAAGGATGAAGTATATGAGGATTAGGAGCAGGAGGATGACAATAATTACAAGGACAAAGGGGATGATGTGGAAGATGAGGAGGATGATATGGAATAGGAGAAGAATGAAGAGAAGGAGGAGGAAGATGAAGAAGAGGAAGAGGGCAAACCCATATCAGCCCCTCTGTGCCACCCAAGCAGCCACATCAGTGCCCTGAGGGTGGGCAAAGCTTCCCATCCAGCTTGGAGCTGCTGAAGCCCCACTGCCCCCAGCCCAGTGCCCAGCCCTCTGTCAGGTGGTGACTACAGCAAGAACTTCACCCTTGGCTCCAACCTCATCTGGCACTGCTGCGTCCACACCCAGAAGCAGCTGCAGCTCTGAGCTGCCTGAGGCAAGAGCTCCACCCAGATAGCCTCCCTCAGCCAGCACTGCAGCACCCACACCAGTACCAGCCATTCCCCTGCACAGGCTGCAGCAAGGGCTTCAGCCGCAGCCCCTCTCTCACCTGGCATATTCACCCCCACGCTGGTGACCAGTGTGCCCCAGGGGATACAGCAATACACCGACCCCGGCACTGCCAGGCCAAATGTGACCCCCCTGGAGGGCCTTCTCCAGCACACTGAACTGCAATCTCCTCTTTTACACCTTCTTTCCTCAGGAGCAAATGTGCCCCTGCCCTTCTCAGCACCAGCCAGTGCTGAGGAGAGTAATGACAGTGCTGAGTCAGCACCGCCGCTGCCACCACTGCAGCTGGGCTGGGATTTGGCTGTTTGTTCCTCAACACTTTGGGTTCCGGAGAGGCAAAAGAAAAACCTCACCCCAAGGATAATGCCTAATTAGAATGGAAACCCCAACCCTAGTAAAGTATTGTCTCTTGCTGCTTTTCTTTGGACATTTCTTTCCCAAAAGGCCACTTTGGGGTCATTTCTTCCCAGGGCCAGGGCTGGAGCCATGTGCTCAGTTCAGGGAGGTGTCCTTGAGGGGTCTTGGGAGAGTCTTGAAGGTCAAGTGAGGAAAGCAAAACAACTCATGTAGCCATTCAACAGGATCCGTTAATAACCTGCATGGACACGGAATGGATCACTCCAAAGCTTACACCTGCTTGTCCTGGAGGCACAAGTCTGAACATGCCCAAACACAAACCCCCCCCCTTGCACCCCCTCCCCATGGAGCTGGGGTGTTCAGCACAAAACTAGACCAAGGGCAAGGTGCTGGCAAGTCTGCAAAGCTGGACAGGCCCAGGCTTGTCTAGGCAGGGCCTGTGGTTGAGGGAATCAAAGGGCACATTTTGCAGCTGTGCCTGGCCATCTGCCACGCTTATGGACACCCTGTGCAGCTTCCCAGGGGTTGGGCAAACTTTATTCTCTAGGTTGAACTCTCTTGTCCCTCTCTTTCTTTCTCTTCTGCCATTGACCATGCTTGTCTTCAGCACCTTATTAATCCAAGCCAAGGTGGTAAACAACTCTCCCTTGCTGTACCAGGAAGCCCTGGGGTTCCCCAAGCCTATTTTGTCCACATGAAACTGGAACTCACTGTAGCTGCAGCTGGTGAATGCTGCTGGACTGGAAAGCAGCCTCTGCATGCCTGCTGCCTGAGTCTACAGCCAGAAAGCTGCTTTGCTCCACCTGTGACACCTGAGGTGCTGGTGCAAGCTGCTGAAGCCATGGTGAGACGAATAAGAACCGCTCATCCCACCCTGAGCACTGGAGAACTGTCAACCGCTTGCCCGGCCGCAAGCTGCCCTGTGAGCCCATGAGCCACAAGCTGCTCACTCAGAGCCCCAACAAGCTGCTGCAGCCTGAGCTGAGGGCAGTTGCCTCTCTGCTCACAGAGAAATTCTGTTCCAGGGGGAGACTGCTTCTCCCTTCCACACACCCACTCTGCACAGCTCCTTTTCTGAATGCCATATTGCTTCCAACCCCCTGATCATTTTGGTGTCCCTCTCCTGGACCAGCTCCATCAGGTCCCTGTCCTTCCTGTGTTGAGGGCTGCAGTAGGAAAGGAGAGCATCATAAAATGGCAGGATCCTCTCTCTCCATCTCTGGCCATGCTGCTTTGGATGCAGCCCAGGCTGCCCTTGGCCTTCTGTGCTGCAAGCTCACACTGCCTGCTCCTGGCCAGCATCTCCCCCACCAGCACCCCCAAGTCCTTTTCCTCAGGGCTGCTCTATCACCTCCTCCCCCAGCCTGTACTGATAGCGAGGATTGTTCCAGCCCAGCTGCAAGGCCCTGCTCTTGCTTTTGGTGAACCTCATGAGGGTCATCTGAGCACCACCTCTCCAGCTTCTCCAGGGCCCTCTCAATCCTTTCCCTTTCCTGTGTCATCTAAACAGCACCACTCAGATTGGTGCCATCTGCGGACTTGCTGATGATGTCTCCATCCCTCTGTCTATAGCAGTGATAAAAATATTAAACAGCACAGGATGGGATGAGTGGAATCAGTTTTGACTGGGGCAAGGCCTGGGCTGTACATGGAGATGTCAATGGGAGCCAGGTGGAAATGGGAGATGGCCCAGACTGGAAGTTGGTGTGATTAGGGTATGGAGTTGTGACTGTGACAGGGCCCAGGCTGTGGTGGGAGGGTTGAAAGGAACCCAGTATGTACTGGGATGAGTCCCAGACTGTACTGGGATGTGGCCAGGGCACTCAGGTTGTACTGGGATGGTTCCCAGTCTGCCTGGGAGGGGGTAAATGGATTCAGTTTGTACTGGGAGGGGTCCTAGCAAGGGTTCAGGTTGTGCAGCTTTTCCCAGGGGCAGGCACAGTCTCTACTGGGAAGCAGTCCTGATATCTGGTTTGCACTGGGAGGGAAGCAGTTGGTAGTGAGAGGGGGCCAGGGCTTCCACTTTGCTCTGGATTGAGACCCTGTACTGGGAGGAGATCAGGAGATGCAGTTTGCACTGTGAGGGGGCCCAGACTGTACTGGGTTGGAACCAGAGTACATGTTAACATGTGAAGGGATGCAGAAAGTACTGTGAAGGGACAAAGATGATTGAGTTTGTGCTGGGATCCCTTAAAAGGATGAACTTTGTAATATATGGGGAAAATAACAAAGCTTTTATTGGAAATGGGTCAGGACCCAGGCTGCAATGTTAGAGGACAGTAGGATCCAGTTTGTACTGGGATGAGGCCACATCTGTACTGGGAGGGGTTACAGGAACCATGTTTGAACTGAGTCTATACTGGAAGGGGGTCAGGGTATCCAGTTTGGACTCTGAGTAGGTGCAGTCTGTAATGAGAGGGGGTTGGGGGATGAAGGCACAAGGAGACCTCCTGTTCTGATGGCAGTGCTGCTCTGGAGCACAGCTCTGTCCCAGAAGTAGCCCTGGCCTGTCCCTGCCTGCAGTCCCAGCACTGCCACACAGCAGCACAGTCCCCAAGCTGCCAGAGCACTCAGGCCTTGCCTCAGCACAGAGGCTCAAAGGGAGAGGGTGGAAGGGCAGAAAGAGCAGCTGAGGACAGCCCAAGCTCTGGGGCTGCCTGGCACTGCTGCTGTGCTGGGACTGTGCCCCTCCACCTCTGCACACAGGCATTGCCCTGCAGCTCCACAAAAGACTTGAAGAAAGGAAGTCAAAGAAACAACTCCCTGCAGGGTCCTTTATTGTGTTGACCACCCAGGGAGCACAGCTCCTCATGTCTGCAGCCTCTGGGTCACCCCAGACAGGACAACACTGACCCAGAAATGGTCTGAAGAAAGACATTTGTGTGGCAACAACATTATCCCAAGGGGAACAGCACCAGCAGCAGCCAGAACTCGAGCAGCCAGGCTGCGCCAGCCCTCAGTGACATCAGAACTGCTCTGCAGGAGAAGACAAAGAGTTTATTGCTTCTGAAAGCATCCAGAGATCAGTTGGCTCAGGGCAGCCTTGAGCTCCTGGTTCCTCAGGCTGTAGATGAGAGGGTTCACTGCTGGAGGAACCACTGAGTACAGAACTGACACCACCAGGTCCAGGGATGGGGAGGAGATGGAGGAGGGCTTCAGGTAGGCAAAGATGCCAGTGGTGAGAAAAAGGGAGACCACAGCCAGGTGAGGCAGGCAGGTGGCAAAGGCTTTGTGGCGTCCCTGCTGAGAGGGGATCCTCAGCACTGCCCTGAAGATCTGCAAATAGGACACCACAATGAGCACAAAACACACAAAAGCTAAACAGACAGTGACTACAAGAAGCCAGAGTTCCCTGAGGTAGGATGTGGAGCAGGAGAGCTTGAGGATCTGGGGGACTTCACAGAAAAACTGGTTCACAGCATTGCCCTGGCAGAGGGGCAGGGAAAATGTATTGGCTGTGTGCAGCAGAGCATAGAGAAAGCCACAGGCCCAAGCAGCTGCTGCCATTTGGACACACACTCTGCTGCCCAGGAGGGTCTCATAGTGCAGGGGTCTGCAGATGGCAACGTAGCGATCATAGGACATGGTGGTGAGGAGGTAATACTCTGCACCAAGCAAAAAGAAAAGCAGAAACACTTGTGCAGCACATCCTGCATAGGAGATGTCCCTTGTGTTCCACAGGGAATTTGCCATGGATTTTGGCACAGTAGTGGAGATGGTACCCATGTCAAGGATGGAGAGGTTGAGGAGGAAGAAGTACATGGGGGTGTGGAGGTGGTGGTCCCAGGCTATGGTGGTGATGATGAGGCCATTGCCCAGCAGAGCAGCCAGGTAGATGGCCAGGAAGAGGCAGAAGTGCAGGAGCTGCAGCTGCCTTGTGCCTGGGAATGGCAGGAGGAGGAAGTGGGTGATGGAGCTGCTGTTGGACATCTGCTGCCTTGGGCCAGGAGGCACTGTCAGAAGAGAAGGACACAGTGACAAGTCAGATGAGACTTCTCTCAGCACAGCCAAAACCACTCCCCACAGACCCTCCCCTGTCACACAGACACCTGTTGCTTCTTCTCAGGGACCTTCCTTCAGCTCCAAGGCTGGAGCACTGCTTGGTCCTGGTTTAGGGTAAAAGGCAAGAGTGGGAGAGCTCCCCATGGACTCTAAGTCACCCTGCTCTGCACCTCAGCTGGAGGGTGACCATGCTCCCATGTCACCCTGCACAGCCACCAGACACTGCTGAGAGCAGAGGGATCACCAACACACCACTCAGTGTCTCAGGGTCTCAGCATCCCACTTCTAGTCCAGGAGACACTTGGTTCAGTGTCCCCTGGAAGGCAGCACAGCCTGGATGGACACCTCAAGGACATAGCCAAGGTATGACCATGGCAGCTTCTGCAGTCAGCTCATTGCCAGCCTCACAGTCTGCACTGCCCAGAGCTTCCCAGGCTGGAGGACAGCTGGGACACCTCATTGCTGTGGCTCTACCTGCACTGAAGATCTCACAGTGTCTGTGCCTGACTCTGCAGCTGAGGCTTCCATGCCCAGATATCAATCAGCAGTACAAAGAGCATCTGAGACAGGCAAGGAGAGGGACAGACAGACACTCAGGAAAGACACTCAGGTGAGGGGTGCAGGCACTTGGTGAGGTTCCTAGTAGAGCTCTGTGATGGTTTAAGAGGCTCAGCCCCTGCTCTAAAAGCACTGCTGAGTTTTCCTCCTTACCAGCCAGGCCAGAGACAGTGGAAGCCAAGATTCAGGCTTGGGTGGGTCAGGAACACCTGGCCTGAACATAGTCATGAAAAGTCCCCCTGGAAATGATCTGGGCATGAGCTGGTGCTGAGAGCAGCCCTGAGCCACACAGCAGAATCTCCACAGCAGAAGGACCCTGCCCTGCACTGCCAAGAGTGGCTCCTTCCAAACACAGCTTCTTCCCAAAGCAGCATGAAGAGCTCCCTGGGCTGCTTGAGAGCTGAGCCTGACAAGCAACAGAGTCCCTGCCCCAGCACCCAGCCCCAGCTTTAGGAGATGCCTCCAGGAACTGCAGCTGCACTGCCCTGCAACCACAGACTCACCCTGTCAGCAACTGCAGTGACTTCTCCTCCAGTGAGCTCTCAGCATCCTCACAGTCCTGGCCATCTTGAAGCTCTTTTTGCCTTCCTCATCTCCCGGAGATGCCCTGGCAATGCCCTCAGCCCTGCTGTGCTGTGCAGAGGAGATGCTCCCCACCAGAGCTCCATCATGCCAAGGAGCCTGGCCCAGCTCAGCAGCAACAGACCAGCCCAAGGCATTTAAAGGATCCCTCTGGTGCTTTGGTGCCATGTCCATGAACCTCAGAGACTGAGAAGCTGATGAAACCTCTCCAGAAGTCAAAGTCAGATTCAAACTCTGAAGTTTCTTCTACTCTTAATGGGTCCCAGAAAAGCATACTGGGAAAGGGTCCCCAGGGTCTGGTTAGAGCAGGAGACAGTGGATGCAAGGGAAGCATCACTGGAGGCACTGAAGCTTCTCCAGGCTGTGGTGAGAGCAGAGAACTGAGGCAGTGCTGCCAGGTCAGGACAAGCAGTTCAAGGTGTCTCTGCTGCTGAGGAAACCTGGAGGGGTTTCATTGATCCAAAGGGCCAAGCCCTGACCTCCCAGCCCCTGGCAAGGCAGATCCTGTCCCTCACCTGTGGCTCAGGGCTCTGCTGGAGACAGTGGGGGTGGTGGGGAGTGAGGATGAGCAGTGACCAGGGTAGGACCTTGACGATTGCTGTGGTTTGCTTGCAAAGAGACAACTCCTGCTGAAAAGGAATGAAAGGTACCTTTAAAAATCAGATGCTCTGTGCAATCAAAACCTCTCCAATTAGCTGCAGAAACCTTGGCAATAATGAGAGGTTCAGCAGTATTTAATGAGCCCCATGGAGTATTTGGGGCTGATCCTTAGGTACTGCCAGGAGACTCTGCCAAGGTACTGCCAAGAAGCCTCTCAACAAGTCCAAGTCAGAAGCAAACTCCAAAGTACCTTGAAGCACTGATTGGCCTCACTGAGGCTTGTTACTGACAAAGGCTCCCCAGGGACTCGTTACAGCAGCTTGTTAGAGGCCAGGATTGAAGGGAGACAAAGGCAAAGTGCAGGGGAGAAAAACTTGCCTTTGGCCTAGGAAGCAGAAAGGCCAAGCCCTGACCACTGCCCTTGGCCTAGAAGAACTGCAAAGCCTCAAAGCCAAGTTTCTCCTCATAGGCCTTGGTGGCAGAGGCCACTGCCAGAGCCAAAGGGCACAAAAAACCTTGGTCCTGTTGGGCCTGTCAGCCTAGCCAGAGCCCTTGGCCATCCCTACTGCAGCCTCTCTTACACTGTCCCATGCCTGCAGCTCTTTCTCTTCAGGCTGCTGACACCAATCTTGCTTCCCCAGCCAGCTCTCCCCCTGCCATTTCCATCCTTTCCCTGAGCTGTCTCAGCTCTCCCTGCCATTTCCTGACACCTCTGGATGGCCTCATGCATAGCAGCTCTGCCCTTTGAGGGATATTTCTTTGGCCTCCTCTCCGGTCTGAACCTTCCAAGTTGTACTTTTTGAAGGTTTAGGATAAGTCTGAACACAGCTGGTGACCAAACCAATGTCTTGTGACAAAACCTAGAGATTCCAAAACAGGCAGTGCAAGGTGAGGAGAACTTCTCCTGGCTAGCTGATGGAAGGGAAAACTCAAGGTTCTCCAAACAAACAACAGGAAGAAGTGACTCAGAGAACTGGAAAAACTCAACAGCTAAGGCTGTGCAGTGTTGGCAGCCAGGAAAAAGATGTGCTCAAGCACCAGCCAGCAGCAGAGGCCACTTGATTCCTACACATCATGGCTTATATATTTTCCTTTCTGTGTCCATGTGTCACTGCTGTGTCTCGGAGCTGGTGCTTCACTGCTGCGGCTCGGGTTCGATCCCCGGTCAGTGATTAGTGATCAGGACAATGGGACAAAAGAAAAGCCTATGAGGAAAGACTAAGGGAGCTAGGGTTGCTTAGCCTGGAGAAGAGGAGACTCAGGGGTGACCTTATCACTCTCTACAACTACCTGAAGGGAGGTTGTAAACAGGCGGATGATGGTCTCTTCTCCCAGGCAGCCAGTACCAGAACAAGAGGACACAGTCTCCGGCTGTGCCAGGGGAGGTTTAGGTTGGATGTTCGGAAGAGTTCTACACAGAGAGAGTGACTGCCCATTAGAATGGGTTGCCTAGGGAGGTGGTGGAGTCGCCATCATTGGAGGTGTTCAGGAGGAGACTTGATGGGGTGCTTGGTGCCATGGGTTAGTTGTTTAGGTGGTGTTGGATTGGTTGATGGGTTGGACGCGATGATCTTGAAGGTCTCTTCCAACCTGGTTTATTCTACTCTATTCTAAAAGCAAGTCACCAGAACTCCCTCCCATTCCCCCAGAGAGCGTGTTAGGGGTCATGTTACAGTATGGGGATGATGAGGAGTTGAGAAAGGGAAAATCAAAGGCAAAAATGGTTTACTACTGTATGCAAGTATGGCCAAAAAAGCCATGAAGACCTTATGTGTTTTGGCCCATGCTTGGATCTTTGGATGATTGGATTTGCCAAGCTTTGAACCACCATGTGAATTCTAAACAGTGTTTTAGTAAGGAAGAAGCTGAATATGCTGCTGTCTGGATTAGGGCTTCACTCCCTACCCCTGTTCCCATATTTACATTAACAACTGAGGATAAGGACAAGGAGAAATGGGAACCTTGGGATAACTCCCCACCACCTTACCAGAACCTGAACAGGGGTCCCCTGCAACCAACAGCCCCGCTTCCTGCTCATTCACCACCTCCAAGAAGCAGGGTTAGGAATGACCAAGAAGAAGGTAATATAGGTTTACATCCACTCAGGGAAGTGCCTATGGGGGGGCATCAGGGAGGAATAGGATTTGTCACTGTCCCTCTTAATACATCAGATGTCTGCAGTTTCAAGAAAGAGATGGGTACCTTGTTAGATGACCCCTGAGGTGTAGCTGAGAGGCTGGACCAATTTTTGGGTCCCAATATATATACCTGGAAAGAGATGCAGTCTATTTTGAGTATTCTATTCACTGCAGAGGAAAGAAACATGATCAGACAGGCTGGCATGAGAATATGGGAGAGGCAGAATCAGGGGGGCCACCAGGAGGTCAGAAATGGCCTAATCAAGATCCTCAGTGGGACCATCAACAGCTTCTAGGGAGACAGAATATGGGAGACCTGAGGACTATATTAATAGAAGGAATCAAAGAAGCTGTGCCAAGAGGAAAAAAAAATGATAAAGCTTTTAGTGAGCACCAAAGAAAGGATGAGTCTCCTATGGAGTGGATGGTCAGATTAAAGAGAAGCTTGCAGATGTATTCTGGAATAGATCCCAGTTCTGCAGCTGGGGTGATACTTCTCAGGACGCGGTTTGTGGCAAATCATGGGCAGATATTAGAAAGAATTTGGAAAATATCTGAGGATTGGCAAGACAGAGGTGTAGAGGAATTACTATGTGAAGCTCAGAAAGTGTTTGTAAGAAGGAATGAAGAGAAACAGAAGGCAAGAGCTAGAATGTTGGTAACTGCTGTAAGGGAATATCAGAAATCAGGCAGCTGCTCGGACTTCTGGGGTGCTGTTGATTATGGATAGAGAGGGAAAAAAAGGTAAAATATTTATATGAGAAATTAGAACTCAATAGCAATATTAAATGGAGTCCAGAAGGTGATGAGTGATTGGAGAAATAAAAAGGATGTTGATTGATGCCCTGTTTTAAATGTGCCTGACATGGACAAACCATTTGATCTTATTGTAAGCACATCGAACCATACAGCATATGGGGTGTTGACCCAGGACTGGACTGGAAGTGAAAACCCTGTAGGGCATTGTTCCAGGTAATTAGACTCTGTAAGTAGGTGAGGGCCAATGTGCTTATCAGCAGCCCTTAGTAGTAGAGGAGGCCCAGAAAGCAACTTTTTATTTTGTTCTGGTCTCAGATCCCACCTTTGGGATTCCTGAGACATAAAATTAAAGCTGGGGGTAAAGTGTTGATAAAAACTTGGGAAGGAGAGTCACTAATTTCCCCCTGGGAAGGATCTTGTCTTGCTTTTGTTAACAACAGCTCCAGCTGTCCGTACCAGAGAACAAGGTTGGACACATGTTTGTGAGCAAAAGGAGCACTTCAGGAGTGTGCCTCTGAACCTGACTGCCTGCACAGAAAAAGCAAAACTTGCTCCAGGATGAATTCCACACTACTTATGCAGATGGTCTGAAGTACCTCCGTGCCTGCAGTTAGTGCTGGCAGATCAGATAAGTACTCAAATAGATGTAACACCTGTGACACCTCAGTCTGAAGGCTCTGGAGCCAGCGAGACAAAGCCACCTTTGGAAACATCTGACACTGTGTGACATTGAATCTGCACTGCAAGAAAACATCGAGGAAAGCCCCCATTTCATTCTGTGTATAAAACATCCTGGGAGCTGATGGCATTGGGGATGGGTAAAGTGTAGATGTTGTAAGCAATGGTATTTGTTATAATGGAGGAGTATTTTATCCTGACTGAACTGGAAGAAGTCCAATCAAAAAAATCTAAGCCCATGTCCCCAGGTGTGGATAAATTCTCCTCCAACATCAGTAATGGCAAACAGGTTGAATTAGTAATTAGGCCTACTAAAACTTAACTTTTTCTGCTGCACTATAATGATGTGCTGAGAGTGTGTGTGGTTATAAATGTATGCTGTTGTAGTTATGCAATGAGGTTTCCTGTGGGTTCAAAAACTTTAACTTCTTGATTATCAAATGTCAATTGGCTTGTTGGAACAATTGTAACATTGATCTATGTGGTTATGATTTGACAGAGGATTCATCTATGTTCTCTGTGTTAAAGTACCAAAAACTCTGTTCGGCGAGTGGGACCACAGAGACTGCAATGCAGACAGCCAACATGCAACCAGAGTTAAAGGACTGGTGGATCCACCCACTGAATGGACTGTGGTACCCCAAATGGAGGACATAAAGATGGTCATGAGATGAGTTCCATGATCAGAATAGGAGTGGTAATGGTCCTTGCCTGAAAACATCACAAACTAGAAACAGGTCAGGGTTCGAAATTGGTACAACCTCCCTGGGCAAGGGCAGGAGACATGGTCCCAGCAGAGCATTGGTGGGGACTGAAGGAGGCAAGACCGGGTAGACCTCTGTAATTGCCACGAAGAAGATCTAGAGCCATGGCTGTGGGCAGCAACCCCATAGGCCCTGTGAGTGGAGCTGCAAGTCAAACCAGACTCCTAATTCCCAGGATTAACCACTCAGAGGGAGAAAGTTGTCACCAGATATCCCATCCCCACTCCTGTGTATGGTGCCTAGTAAAGTGAAAGAGGAAATATTTTCAGGCAAGGAACATCAGTTGTTATTCCATTCCCCCAGGAAGTTGAAATGGGATTCCTTTTGCTTGTTGTAGAACTGTTGCCAAGTTAGGTTATCATGGCTCAAGCCAAATGTAGTAGAAAGAAGGGGAGGGGTTGTGAGAAATTGTGTTTGATGTTTGGCTTTGGCAAGGGGAATTACTGGGGAGCCTGGGGTTCGGTGGTTGGGCTGATTGGTTGGGGAAGGTCTGTATTGTGTGGGGCACTGGGAGAGAAAGGTGAGGCGCCAACAGGTCTAAAGACTGGCCGAGTCAGGAGTGCAGGTTTTGTCTCAGTCCTGATGGAGAGGGGTGGGAGCGTGCTGGGGAATAGATGAATCATATCTGAATATGTCTGTTCGCCGTCTCTGTAAATTCAACTCGTGTTGTTAGGGGGCGCCTCTGGCAAACTCGCTCTGTGCCCAGCGCTGTGTTGCCTTTATTTGATAATAAACTGGTTATAAATTTCAGCAGTGAGTTTGTTTCTCACAAGGTTTTGCTTCCTTCCTTTGTGTTTGAGTCCCCAGGTTCCCACCGCCTGCTGCGGAACATCTTGGGGCTGCCTCCAGCCCTCGCAGCAGCCTCTCTCGGGTTGCAATCAGCTTAGGTTGGGCTCAGGTTGGCTTTGAGCTTTTTCCCTTCGGCTGTGAGCTGAAGGCAGCTCAGGAAGAAAGTTCTGACTGCAGCTGCAGAGAGAGGACTTGGGGCCGCAGGAGGAAGCTTGAGGAGGGGTTTGGAGGAGCCCAGAGCGCTTGTGCAGGGCAGAGACACAAAGAGGTCCCTGAGCCATAGCCGCCACCCCCAGCGCTCCCCGGCCCCGCACCTCACGACCCCGCAGCTCTATCGCGACACCCCAGGCACTGCTCCAGCGCTCCGCAGCCTCTGGCCGGGAGGCAGCCCCAATGGTGCCCGCGGCCGGCAGGGGCGGTTCCGTGATGAGACTTGGAGGCGTGGTTGAGCTGCTGTGGCAGCTCTGATTGGCTGTGGCTGCCTGGCCTAGTGCAGCAACAATGGCGGCCGCGGCCGGCAGCGGCAGCTCCTCGCTGTGCCTCGGCAGCGCCCAGGGGGAGGAGCTGCCGAGCCCCCGGCGCCTCTCATTGGCTGCAGCTGCCCGGGCGTGGGCGGGACTTCCTCTGCGGCCCCAGCCCTGCAGGCGCTGCCAGTGCCAGGTGGGCGCCGGGGGCGGAGGGGCCGGGCCAGGGCCTCCCTCGCAGCGCTCTGTGCTCGGCAGCGGCCTGCCGGGGCTGGCTGTCAGCAGCTTGGTGTGCGCTGAGCTCTGGGTCGGCCTGGTGCTGTGCGTGGCCTTTGTGCGGGCTGCTGGTGGGGTGAGGGAATGTGTGGGGCTTGGGAGGGGCTGGTGAGGGGGATGTGGGAAGGGTCGGGGTGTGAGGGTCGTGTGGTGGAGTTGGGGAGGGGTGTGTGGGGCTTTGGGGGGAGGTGTTGGGGGTTGTGGGGTGCGGGAGGGTGGTCGGGGTGTAGCGGGGTGCTTAGGGTTGTGGTAGGGTTTGTGTGTTGGGAGCTGTTGGTGCTGGGGTAGGCTGTGTGTGGCTGTGGTGTGGGTCGGGGTGGGGAGGCTTGGAGTGGGGAGTGCTGGGGTGCTGCGAGGGGGTGGGTGTGGGTGTAGGGAGCTGCGTGTGTCTGTGGGCAGGGTGTGGGGAGCTGTGGGGGTGTGGTGTTGGGGGGTGTGTGTGTCTGTGGGGGGTGTGTGGGGTAGGGCAGAGGTGTTGGGGGTGGGTGGGTGTCGTGGGTGGGGTTGTGGGAGGGGTGTGTGGGGTGGGGTCGGGTCGGGGTGGGTGTATTTGGGGGCTCCTTGTGGTGCTGTGCTGCTGCCTCCCCCTGCTCGGGGCAGCTGCAGGCCCCCTTTGGCTGCTGCTGTGCTGCAGGCGGAGCCATGGGGGGGCTGCAGGGGCTGGCCCTGGCCCTGTGTCCCTGTGCTGGGGGCTGGGCTGGCAGCAGAGCTGAGCTGGCAGCGGCACTGTGGGGGCTGCTGTGTGCAGGAGAGGTGGTGGTGAGCGTGGGGGGTGGCTGGCAGCAGAGGCTGCTGTGGGGGGGTGTGGGGGAGCCCTGGGGGGTCGGAGGCTTTGTGCCGGCAGCTGCCGGGCGGCTGCTGTGCTGAAGGGCAGCGGCTGGGCTGAGGGCCAGGCGCGGGGGGGAGCTGTGGGCAGGCTGTGTGCTGGGTGCCATGGGGGTGGCAGTCGTGGGTGCTGTGCTGAGCCTGAGCTTAGGAGCGCCTGGGGCTGGGCTCAGCTGGGTTTGGCTGTGCTGGGGGTGGTGGCATCCGAGGCCTCTGTGCTCTGCAAGCTCTTGAGGCACAAAGATTCCCTGGGGGGTTGCAGAGTGATTCTCAGTTTTTTGCTGTGTGGCTGCAGGCTGAGAGCTGTGCAGAGCTTTTGTCAGCTCTGCTGGCAGGAAGCATGGTCAGAAGCAGACTGCTCTGCTGCAGCTGCCCTGCCCCTGGGGAAGTGCTTGCTGGCAGGCAGCCAAATGAGGCTGAGCTGTTGAGTGTCTGCTTGTGGCTGAGGAGCTGCACTGACTTGGACTGAAAGGTTTGGCTTGGGCTGGGGGCAGCCTGTTCTGGATGGTTTTGGTGGTGAAAAGTCCTGCAGGTTCCTTGGAGGAGCTTCAGCAGAAGACAAAGCAATTCCCTTGCTGCACTTTGCTGTGCAGTGAGCTGGGAAGGGAAGGAAATGATTGCTGCAAGTGAGCAAAGCAATTGCAGTGCTCTGCAAGTGCTGCTGCCAGCCAAGGGCTTGAAGGAGGTTGAAAGTCAAGTGGTGTGCAGGGATTGGTGTGGGGAAGTGTTTGGCTTCTTGTGGCCAAGTCAAGCTTTCCTTGTGCAGGAGGAGAGTGACAGCCTGGGCTATGCAATCCCTGGGGCCCTGGAGCCCTTCTGGAGTGGTTTTCTTCTGTAGAGCTTTGCAGCCCAGCTGCAGGTCTGCTGTTGCTTGAAGCTCTTGCTGGTTGTTTTGTGCAACCTTGGGTGCTGGATCAGTCTCTTGGCTCAGTTTGGTCCTTTCTCTTGGGGCCAGGTTCAGCTCCCTTTGGTTTGGCAGCTGAGCACAGCTTGAGGCTTTTGCTGCAATGGTTTTTGTGCTGGCAGCATTCTGTACTGCCAGCTGGAGTGCTGTGTGCAGCTCTGGTGCCCCCAGGAGGGGCAGGAGGTTGAGCTTGGGAGCTGGGTCTTGACCTTGGGAAGTGGTTCTGACCTTGGGAAGTGGTTCTGTCCTTAGTTGCTGGCTCTGAGCCTGGGAGCTGAGTCTGCACTTTCGATTTGAGTATGAGCTTGGGGGCTTCTGGCCTTGGTTGCTGGTTCTTGAGCTAGGGGTACTGGTGCTGGGCTCGGGAAGTGGTTCTGGGCTTGGGGTCTGGGTCTGGCTTGGGGTTTGAGTCTGACCTTGGGTGCTGGTTCTTGAGCTTGGGAAGTGATTCTGATCTTAGTTGCTGGGTCTGTGCTTAGGGGTCAGGCTCTGGGCTTGGGAGCTGGTTCCTGAGTTTGGGGGCTGGCTCTGGGCTCAGGGGCTGATTCTTGAGCTTGGGAAGTGATTCTGACCTTAGCTGCTGGTTCTCGAACTTGGGGGCTGGCTCTGGGCTTGGGGCTTGGTTCTTGAGATTGGGACATGGTTCTGACCTTAGTTGCTGGTTCTAGAGCTCAAAGTTGGCTCTGAGCTTGGGAAGTGGTTCTGGGCTCAGTGTCTGGGTCTGAGCTCAGGAGCTTGTTGTTGATTCAGGGCTGGCTCTGGGCTCAGGGGCTGGGTCTTGAGCTCGGGGCCTGCTTTTTTGAGCTTGGGAAGTGGTTCTGACATTAGTTGCTGGCTGTGGAGCTCAGGGGCTGGCTCTGAGCTTGGGAAGTGGATCTGAGCTTAGTTGCTGGCTCTGAGCCCAGGAGCTGAGTCTGCATGTTAGATTTGAGTGTGAGCTTGGGGGCTGGTGGGCTGGTTCTTGATCTTGAGAAGTTGTTCTGAGCTTAGTTGCTGGTTCTTGAGCTTAGGAGCTGGCTCTGAGCTTGGGGGCTGCTTCTTGAGCTCAGGGGTCAGGCTCTGGGCTCAGGGCCTGGCACTGAACTCGGGGGCTGGTTCTGGAGCTGGGAAGTGGTTCTGACCTTAGTTGCTGGCTCTTGAGCTCGCAGACTGGTGCTGGGCTTGAGGGTTAGCTCTGGGCTTGGGAAGTGGTTCTTGAGCTAAGGAAATTGGTTGGGGGTTGGTTCTGACCTTAGTTGCTGGTTCCTGGGCTTGGGGGTCAGGCTCTGGGCTTGGGCACTGCCTCTGAGCTCAGGAAGTGGTTCTGGGCTTGGAGGTTCTTGAGCTTGGGAAGTAGTTCTGACCTTGGTTGCTGGTTCTAGAGCTCAGGGGCTGGCTCTGAGCTCAGGAAGTAGTTCTGGGCTTGTGGTTTGGGTCTGAGCTCAGGAGCTTGTTCCCTGAGCTCAGGGCTGCTCCCTGGGCCTGGGGGCTGGCTCTGGGCCTGGGGGCTGGCTCTGGGCCTGGGGGCTGGTTCTTAATCTCTGGGGCTGCCACTGAGCTCAGATTCTGGTTCTTGAGCTTGGGAAGTGGTTGTGACCTTAGCTGATGGCACTGAGCTTGGGAGCTGGCTCTGAACTTGGGAAGGGTTTCTGACCTTAGTTGCTGGTTCTCAAGCTCAGGGACTGGTGCTGGGCTCAGGGTCTGGCTGTGGGCTTGGTGGCTGCTTCTTGAGCTTTGGGGTCAGGCTCTGGGTTGGGAACTGGTTCTAGAGCTTGGGGGCTGGCTCTGAGCTGCAAGAGTTGAGCTGAAGTGGAACAGTGCCCTGCAGAGGCAAAAGCTTTTCCTTCCCAGTCAGCCCTTGGAATCATCTCCCCAGGGCAGTGGTGGATTCCCCTGCAGGGCAGAGTTGGAAGGCTCAGCTTGGCAGGGGGCTGGGCCAGCTCCTTTCAAGCCCAGTGTCAGCTGGCAAGGTTGGAGCAGCTGAGCCTTGGGGGCCCTTGCAGCCTGGCATTGTGTGCCAGCAGAGCTGTGCTGCTGGTTTGGAGGGCACTTGGAAAGCTTCTGGAGCATTGGTGCAGAGTGTGCAACACATCCCTGAGCCTAGAAACTCCCTCAGCTCTCTGCAGAATGAACTCTGCAGAGCTGGAAGAACTTTCCAGGAATGTGGCAGAGGTTTGGAGGAGTTGGGAAGGGATTTTGGTTCTCCTCCTTGTCCTGTTCCTTGTCCTCCTCTGCCTCCTCTTTTTCCTGCTCTCCCTGGAGACTGCCCTTAGACTCCTAGAATCCTGGAGTGGTTTGGGTTGTCAGGGAGCTGCAAAGGTGATGCAGTCCAAGCCCCTCTGCGGTCAGCAGGGACATCCTGCACTAGCTCAGGTTGCCCAGAGCCCTGTCCAGCCTGAGCTTGAACCTCTGCAGGGCTGGGACCTCAAGCCCCTCCCTGGGCAACCTGTTGCAGTGTTCCAGCAGCCTCCTGGTGCAGAACTTGTTCCTCCCCTCCACTCTCAATCTGCTCTGCTCTAGTTTGAAGCTGGCTGCAGTGCTGCAGGTGAAGTCTGAGCAGAGCCAAGTGCCAGGATGACCTCTGTCCATCTCTGGCCCTGCTGCTCTGGGTGCAGCCCAGGCTGCCCTTGGCCTTGTGGGCTGCAGGCTCCCCCTGTCTGTTCCTGTGCAGCTTCTTGTCCAGCAGCACCCCCCAGTCCTTTTGTGCAGGGCTGCTTCCTATGCCCTCCTCCCCCAGCCTGTGCTGCTTGTGAGGATTGTGCCAGGCCAGGGGCAGGACCCTGCCCTTGCTCTTGTTGAAGCTCAGGAGGTTGCCCTGGGCCCCCTCTGCAGCTTGTCCCCTTGAGCTCCTCCAGCTTGTTCTGCAGGGGATTGCCTTAGGTTTCAGGAGGCAGAGAGGCTCTCTTTGAGCCTTGTGAAAGGAGTTGCTGCAAAGCTGTGCCCAGAGGCTTGGATGGAATTGGGCAGTTTCCATGGCTGTGCTGTTCAGAGCTGCATCCTACAGTGCAAAGCATCAACCCCACAACAATCCATAGTGTGCCTGGGCCACGGGACCCAAGCAACCTCCCTAGGCCAAAGCTGCCTCCAGAGCTCCACCAAACCAGGCCAGAGCCCCAGGCCCCAAATGCCTTCCCCCTCCCCCATGCCTCTCTGCCCCTCCTCCCCCATGCCCAAGTGCTGGTAGGCAGCTCCCAGGTGAGCCAGGCCGCTCCAGGCCACAGTTGGCAGCACTGCCAAGGCCTCAAAACTCCTCTGCAGAGAGAGATCCCAGAAGATATTGCTGGGAGCAGAGAGGAAGGGCAAAGGAGTTTGGAGAGCCTGTGCTGTTCCTTTGTAGAGAGTGGGTGCAGGCCTTGTAGGAATGAACTGAGATAGATGACACTTTGTGGTGTCCCCCTGGACTCTGCTGTCCCTTCTGGAGGTCTCTGCTCTCTGGTGTAAGACATCCCAGTGCCTTCCACCCACCACAGGGATTCTCCTCCATGCTTTCATCCAGGGGCTTCTATGAGACCATGCTGGCTGTGTAGATCAGCCCTGGTGACATTGTGGGACCCTGGGGACTCTGAGAGGGCAGCAAGTGAGTGGAGCTGGAGCACTGGATGGAGAGATGGAGGGTGAAGGCTGCAGGGGGTGGGAGGGCTTAGTTCAGCAGCTGTGAGGCTCTGCCTGGCTCCTGCCTACAATGGTGCTGGCAGCAGCTGACCCCAGAAGCTCAAAGCCCCAAACCCTGCCTGGCTCAGGACAGTCCCCTGAGCCCTCCTGACATCCAGCACAGCCCAAGCAGGCAATCAGGGCTCCTAGCCACACAGCCCAGCCATCCCCCATGGCAGGAGTCACCGGAGGTCTCACTCCCTCTCTGTCCCCCTTGCTCTCCTCAGTTGCTGCCTGAGGTGTCTGCAGGGTCCCTCCCCAGCCCTCATCTGTAACCCCCCCTTGGCTTGGTGCTGTTCTTTCAGCCCTCCAGCTGATCCCAGCCTTTAGTCTCAGGCCCCTTCCATCCTTGTGCTGCTGCTTCCAGCCCAGTTCCTTAGAGGCTTCCTCAGCCACAGCATTTCCCACTCCACCCTTCCAGCTGCAGTGGCAGTGGGGGTGGGGGACACAGGCCCAAGGGACAGCCAAGGCAGCAGGGCCATGGATGTGCTAGGAATGAGGGAAAGGCCTGGGAATGGTCAGGCAGGAATTAGGCCTTGTCCCCCCAAAAAGGGAGAGGATGCAGGGCCCAGGTGGCAAATGTGTGTGCAGGGCATGGCAGAATCTGGCAGCATTTGAGGAGGTGAAAGGAGTGAATTGTGCTGCAGCTCTGCATGTGTCAGCTGGGAGATGAACAGCAGCCCCTGGGCACTGTGCCCTCCCATCCAACCTCCTTTTCTCTTGGGGATGTGGAGTGGCAGCTCCAGGAGAGCTGCGAAGAGCAAGCCGAGAGAAATGGTCAGGAAGAGAAGGAAGCCAAACCCTTTCCAGTGAGTCTCTTTGGGCTGCAGGTGTGTGAAGGGTGCTGGAGGTGTGAGGTTTGGGCAGGAGGCAGAGACTCCTCCAGCATCCCAGTGAGGGCTGAAGAGGTTGAGCAAGAAGCTGCCCAAGTCCCTTCCCCCTTTGCTGCATCTCCAGAGATCATGAAGCTCCCTTTGTGTCCTGAGGGCTGCTGTGATCTTCTCTTGGGGAGTGGGCAGCAGAGAGGTGTGTGCAGGGCAGAGCTGAGCACAGAGTGGGTGTGGTGGGGGCAGGGCCAGGGAGGAGAGCTGGGTCCAGAGCAAGATGTGCTGGCAAATGCAGCTGCAGGCAGCAGAGGCCTGGGCAGGCAATGGGAGGAAGCTTTAGGCAAGGCCTGGGAGAGGCTGTGTGGAGGCAGCTGTGTTGTGGTTCTGGCCTGCAGCTGTGTGCTGGGGGCTGTGTGCTGGGCAAGGAGCTGAGTCTGCAGTTGTTGAGGCCTCCCATCTTGATCAGCCCTGGCTGTGTGCTGTGGCTGTGCTGCTGGGCTTGGGAGCTGCCCCCAGCAAGGCTGAGCTGTGCTGCCTGGTCCTGGGCAGTGCTGAGCCTCCCTCTCCATCCCTGTCCCTGTGTGCTGGGGAAGAGCTGAGTTTGCAGATCTGCCCCTTGGAGCAGGCCAGCAGGTAAGAAATCCAGAGTGTGGCAACAGCAGGACCCCAGCCCCCAGAATCCTGGAGTCCCAGGGCAGCTCCCAGCCTCCTCCACCTCCTCCTGCCCACCATATCTCACCCCTCCAGGGGCTCTGAGGCACATCAGATGTTGGAGTCTGGGAACTCCCAGGCTTGTGGGGGGTCAGTTGTGTTGCAGGAGGTGATGTTTGAGGTTGGGACGTGGAGGGTGGTGGGAGAACGTTGAAGGTGGTTTGGGCTTCCTTGGTCAGTGCTGCTGCCTCCATTGCCTGAGCCAGCAGAGATCAAAGGACAGGGCCTGGGCCAGGAACCACCCTGCCAATGCCCCTAGGCTCAAGGAGAGTGGGACAGGACCACTTGTAAGACCTAGGGTACCCCAGGGCACTGATCAGAGGAACCTGGGGTCTCAGCACAGGTATTAGAGGTCTGAGCCCACACTGTGGCAGAAACTGAAGGTTTGAGTTCCCCTCTGCATTCTCTCCTCCAGCTGGCTTGGAGGTGTTGGGAGTCAGGGACTGTCATGTCCCAGGCAGGATCTGAGGTTTTCTGATCCTGGGATCAGGTGCTTCCATGTTCCAAATCTCACTGTTGTGACCCTTTCCTGCCACAGTATGGCCTCACAGAAGGCCCCAGACAAAAGCTGGGAGGAGAAGCAGCACCCATAGATCAAGTTGGAGCAGCCAAAGCTCAGTTTGAAGGGAGAGGAGAAGGAGGAGAAAGAGGACAAGAGGGAGGATGGTGATGCTGAGGAGAATGATGACTATGATGATGATGCGTATGAAGAGGAGGATAACCATGAGGATGAAGGTGATCAGGAAGAGGAGGAAAAGGAATTTACAGAGGAGGATGAAGCCAGAGTAGGTCCCTCTGTGCCACCCAAGCAGCTGAATCAGTGCCCTGAGTGTGGGCAGAGCTTCCCAACTGGCTCAGAGCAGGTGAAGCACCACTGCCCCCAGCCTGGCCCCCGGCCCTTCCTCTGTGGTGACTGTGGCCAGAGCTTCAAACAGAGCTCCAATCTCATCCAGCATTGCCGCACCCACACCAGTGAGAGGCTATACAGCTGTGCTGAGTGTGGCAAGACCTTCGCTCACAAGTCTGCCCTCACCCAGCACCGCAGTGTGCACAGCACTGAGAAGTCCTTCACCTGCAGGGACTGCAGCAAGAAATTCACACGTAGCTCCACCCTCACCATCCATCGCCGCCCCCACACCGGAGAGCATCTGTTCCCCTGTGCTGAGTGCGGCAAGAGCTTCACCACGAGCACGGGATTCATCCGGCAGCAACTCATCCACAGCGGTGAGAAGCCCTACAGCTGTGCCGACTGCGGCAAGAGCTTCACCGCGAGGGGCAACCTCAACCAGCACCGTCGTGTGCACACTGGCGAGAAGACGTTCAGCTGTGCTGAGTGCGGCAAGGCCTTCAGACATAGGGGCACTCTCATTCACCACCGCCGCACCCACACCGGTGAGAATCCTTTCACCTGTTCTGAGTGTGGCAAGAGCTTGAGCCGCAGGAGCCATCTCATTGTTC
Organism: Dryobates pubescens; assembly: GCF_014839835.1. Classification (NCBI taxonomy): domain Eukaryota; kingdom Metazoa; phylum Chordata; class Aves; order Piciformes; family Picidae; genus Dryobates; species Dryobates pubescens. Next base: position 102,286 of record NC_071654.1, on the reverse strand, counting down.
ACTGCCACACCCATACTGGTGAGAGACCGTTCACCTGTGCTGACTGTGGCAGGAGCTTCAGCCGCAGGGGCACCCTCATTGCTCACTGCCGCACCCACACCGGTGAGAAACCTTTCACTTGTGCTAACTGTGGCAAGAGCTTCAGCTGCAGGGCCAAACTCATTCACCACCGCCGCGCCCACACCGGAGAGAAGCCGTTCACCTGTGCTGACTGTGGGAAGAGCTTCAGCCGCAGTGACTATCTCATTTCTCACCGCCGCACCCACACCAGTGAGATGCCATTCACTTGTGCTGATTGCGGTAAGCACTTCACCCATAAGGTATTCCTCAATAAGCACCGATGCATCCACACCAGAAAGCAGCCTGCACTGGACGGGAGATAGAAATCCACCTAGAATCTGTTGGGTAATCGGCACCCCTCTGAGAGGGTCTTTCCAGCACCAAAATCATCTCTTTTTCCTTTGCAGTTCTCAGGGACTGGGGACACCACCAGCAGCAAACATCTCCTGCCCTTCTGAACACCAATTATTGCTAATGAGAACAATTACAGTGCTGAGTCGGCACAGCTGGAGCTTCCAGTGGAGCTGGGCAGGGCTTTGCCAGGGTCTGTCTGGTTCTTCCCCAATGCTTTTTGTCTCCCTGGGGCAAGAACCTCCCTGTACAGTAACCAATTGTGTCAATAAACCCCAAAAGTTACCCAAATCCTCTCTGTTTGCTTTTATTTCAGACATCCCTGCCTCAATGCTCAAAATTTGGGGGCATTTGCTCCCAAGGGATGGGGTGGAGCTGTGTGCCCAGTTCAGGGAAGGGAAAGTGAGGTTCTCAGAGGAGTCTTGAGGGGCATCTCAGAGTCTTTCTTCAGGGGCTTTCAGGTGATCTTAGGTGTTTGGGATTTGGATGGTCCTAGGACTGCCTTTTGGGATCTTTGGAGGGTGTAGGGGGAAGCTCATGGAGATCTTTGGAAGACCTCAGAAAGCTTCTGTTGGCTTTCCACTCTGGGCTGGAACAGGTTGAAGAGCTGAGAAGAGGTTAAGCTGCCTGTTCCCCCCAAAACAGAAGGGAGGGAAAAATAGCACACACAGGAACCAAAACCCCCTCTGGGTTGAGATAAGGACTTGAGACAGCATCAACAGAGCTGACTCCAAAAGAGATCCCATAATGCACACTGATCTGAGGCTGTTTGCAGAAAGAAGCACAGCAGTGAGCAGCAGCAGCCAGGAGTTCAACCCCTGAAGCCCTCCCCCTCAGCAAAGAGCCAGCACCTGACAGCCAGGACCCAACAGCAGCAATCAGAACAGGAAGCCTCTCATTTTGCCATCTGAACTTCAGGTCCTGTAGTACTTTGCTCCAGCCAGCACTGTCCCTGTGAAGGTGGCATGAGGCAGGATGGTGTGGAGTAATGGCAGCAAATTTTCAACTTAACCTTTGATATTCCCAAGCCCTCATTCTGTGCCATCTGCACCATGCCCAGCAGCAATCAGCAGCACACCTCAGGCATTGTCCATTCTCACTCCACAGGAGGTGGCTTTGCAGTACCCAGAGGGCTGCTCACTGCAGGTGCTCTGCAGCTCCACTCTGTTCCAGCACAGTCTGGATCAGTCCATGCCCAGTCCAAATGCTGCAAATGCTCGGGCAGTGTTTCCCGCTCTGGGGCAATCTGAGTCCAGTGACTCCTTCCATGCTGCCAAGTGAAAGCAAACTGTGGCTTGCATTCTAGTACTCAGCTTCCAACACATCCAGGTGTGGGGATCTGTAGGTAGTTAGGGTCCGGCGGCCGGAAGATCTCATGCTGTATGGGAAGATAGAGCCCCTCTCCTGATAGATGATGTAAGCAGACGGAAGTGACGTTGTAAACCAAAGCTATAGAATACTGTGTCACCTACTAGTAAACACCATTTGCCATGCACCACATTGGTGTCTGCGAGCTGATGGACCGAGTGGCCCGGGGGTGGTCATCGCGTCGTCCCTGAACCAGGTCGCCACACCTACGACAGGCAACAAGTGGTGCTGAATCCCGGGAACTCCGCCTGGATTCGGGTGAACTGCAGCCAGGACGGCAGGGGCAGCCCGGCAGGGAGAACATAGGGAGGACACTCCCAGGAGCTGCAAGGCAGAGAGCATACAAGTTCTCAGGACCCGCAAGGAGGAGGGGTACCTTGTGCAGATTGCCTTGTGCAGTAATTCCCCAGAGCCATGAGGAGGATGGAAGCTCTCGTGAAGGTCGTATCCCAGTTACATAAGCAGGGGGGTATTGAGTGTAAGCCTAAAGATTTTACCCTTGCAGTTGCGAGGCTTTTACAACTTGGGCTCATTGACCAGCCGGTGGATATTCTCCACCCTGAAGTGTGGGATAAATGTACTAAAGCGTTAGCTGAGGAGACGGAGTCCTCAGGTTCTGGGAAAAATCTTAAGTCATGGGGGAGAGTTGAACAAGCCCTAAAGGAAGCTATACAAGAGCAGGAAACTTGGAGGGTGGCACAAGAGTGTTTACTGGCCACCCCGAAATTGGAGTCGGGGCAGCCACGCAGACTCCGCACCCCCCAGCCGGCGATGATTCTGCGGAGTCTAAATATTCACGAGAGGATGGCACACCCCCTCCGTCCCTGCATCCCTCACCCCCTCAACCCCCGAACCCTGACCCCCCTACGGAGGGACAGAAGCACGCACTGCCCTCCTGGGGTGAGCTAGCTGAGGAAGCCAGGGGCGCTGAAGCTAGGGTGAGACCACCGCCTTATATTCCCCAAGATGGCGCCGAGCGGCAAAGGGAAGGGCTGGGCGATGATGCTCCCGGAGGGAACAGGGAGGAAGCGCTACAACCAATAAGCGCATATGAATGGGAAGGGGAGGAGAATGAGAAGGACAAAGGTGGTGGGGACAACGGGGAAAGGGAGGGGGGCGTGAGCGAGGGGCAGAAAGCCAATCAGAGTGACCATCTGGAATACACCCCGCCAAGTGGAAGGCGGGGCGAGTCCAGAAGGAAGGAGTGGCAAGGGAAGTGGGCGGGGCCACAGCCCGAGCGGAAGGCAGGATGAACCAAGGGGAAGGGAACAGCCCACCCACAAGGGAAGTGGGCAGGGCCAGAGTACAACAACAAAGTACAGGGACCCGGAAGTGGTCAGTCAGTTGAGTTCTGACTCCGGGTCAGCTACTAGCTGGGACGAGTGGCTCACAACTGATTCAAACTCAGAGGAGGAGGAAATGGGGCTAGACAGAGTCAAAAGCCAAAGTATCCCCGTCCACAATAAAGAGGAACTGCGAGGGGGAAATCTTCCTCTCACGGATTGGAGGAAAATAAAGATTGCGTGTGCCAGTCGGGCCCCTTGGGCCACACTAGCGTTCCCGGTCCGGGTGGCGGACGGGGGACAAAGGGTCTACTCACCAACAAATCCTAAGGATGTACAAGCGATTGTCAAAGCCATCGCAGACAAAGGGCTTAATTCTGCCATGGTCTCCACCCTCGTAGATGGGGTTTTTGGGGGAGACAACATGCTCCCATTCGATATAAAACAAACTTGTAGATTGATTTTTGACTGGGCTGTGAGTTTCTGTTCACAGGACCGGATCATCGGACACCCCTGTGACCCTTATACCCCGGTGGCAAGAGAACTCGACAAGTCGGCAAGCAACCTATCCAAGACTTTGGAGCTTGTCACTATAGGACAGGCAGAATTAGATTGCCCTCACCATCAGCCATACAGGTGGATCCTACGGGACCTTGCAAGTCATCGAGTGATAAGGGAAAATGTAACAGGCCGATTGCAATGATCATGGTGGCACTGATCTCTGGGCCTTGGATATTGAATAGGCTCGTGTCTTTTCTCAAGAGCCGGCTGGAGAAGGTCAACATCATGTTTGTAGAAAATCCACAAATGCTCTAGAAATGTCCCTGGTCAGTATCTCTCCAATTATCTCTAGTTGTGCCCCAATTACCACTTGCCCAGTGTGCCTTATGTTTGTTACTGTAAGGTTGTGGGATATATTTTTATGGTTTTTATACTTTTTTATACTTTTAGCCTTTTTAGTCAAGGATAGCGTGCCTGATGTTTTTATCCAATTTTATGTTGTCTACTGTTTAGGATTGTTATAAAATATAGAATTAAAACAGGAATAGAATTTTTTTTAAGGATTGGTTTTGTTTAGCTAATTTAGTTGTGCATAGGGAGGGGGGACATGTTTGTGTGGTATATATTTTTATAACTTTTTATATTTTTATAGTATTTTATTGTATAGTATTGTATAGTATAGTGTGTTTTATATTTTAGTTAATTTAGTTGTGTATAGGGAGGGGGGAAATGTAGGTAGGTAGGGTCCAGCGGCCGGAAGATCTCGTGCTGTACGGGAAGATAGAGCCCCGCTCCTGATAGATGATGTAAGCAGACGGAAGTGACGTTGTAAACCAAAGCTATATAATACTGTGTCACCTACCAATAAATGCCATTTGCCATCCACCACATTGGTGTCTGCGAGCTGATGGACCAAGCGGCCCGGGGGTGGTCGTCGCGCCGTCCCTGAACCAGGTCGCCACACCTATGACAGGAAACAGGGATCCTCCTGTCACACCAGAAACACAGATGGGTTCCACCCCTCGTGGTTTGGTGGTGTCAGAGCACTGTGGGCACCTGTATCTACTAAAGCTTTATACTCTCATGGGTTCAACTTGCTAGGCCATTGGTTCTGTACAGTCCAACAAACCAATTTGTCTCTCCCCTCCATCTGGTTGGTGGCAGAGCCCCTCTAATTCTGACTGGGGTCCCTTGCTTCTTGTGAGCATGCTTTGGGAGTCTCTTCAGGAGGACCAGAAGCAGTTTCAGCTTCCCTGCTCTTCTTAGGCCATTTCCCACTGGAAACTGAGGCAGCATCTCTGGGGGGACAATTCCCCTGCAATTGACAGACTCATGAAGCCAGGACTGGATTGGGATTTCCCTTCCACTTTTTCACTTCCTCCCCATGGTCACACAAGTAAAGCAGAGGGTGTGCTGTGGTGTGTGCCTCCCAGATTCTCTCCCTTGGACAGGGGAGCAGCTGCTCCTCATGGCTGAAACACAGGACTGTAAAAGTGGGGAACAAAAACTTCTTCTGGAGCCAATGGAACTCCTGGGACAGTTCCTTCCCAGCTGAAACACAGGCCTGGACAGAGGAGCAGAGATTTCCTTTGCCTTGCTGGGGCCTGTTGCTTGTTTCATCCACTGTTTGTCCTTGGCCATCTTCCAAAGGCAGAGATAAGGACCAAGCCAGCAGCCCAGGCTCTTTCTCTTGTTCCCATGGGGTCCCTGATCCCTCCTGGTCCTTTGCAGGATCAGCTGCTTTCCTTGTAGGCTTCTTTTTCCCTACAGGAGTTCTAGAATTTAGAATGGAAACTGATTGGAACAGCAGTGGGGGAGGGGTTGGTCAGGGTCTGGCTGTAGCAGTTTGGACTGAGTGCCCTCTGCTACGTGGGTTGCTTCCTGTGTCCAGCAGTCCAGCCCAGTGGGCAGACACAGGAAACTAGGTATTCCCTACCATAATTCTCTGCACTGTTATAAGATCCAGCGCAGGGTCTGGCACTTGCTCTTTCTTTCCTCGCTGTCACCTGGTAACTGGGGGAGATGTCTCCCGGCCATGGGCCTGGCTAGGCCCAAGGCCACAGGGGGATGGACAGTCTCAGATCTGGCCAGCTGAGACTAGCCTAACAGTGGGTGGGTGTGGGAATGCCAGCGACGAGCAGTGTGAGCAATCTGGCAGTTCAGGCCTAGAGCCTGACATGGTGGTAGGCCATGCTCAGCATAAGTGCAGAGCCAGCTAGCAGTGTACCAAAACAGTGCTGTGCCTGCAGCACTGTAACTAAAACAAGACGCTGGTAGCTAGAAACATAGCAAGTTATCTTGGGACAACAGGACATGCACCTGCATCAACAAACCTTGCTTGTCAGCAGTAGTTGGACCAATAATCTATAATAGTGTGATGTGTGGTCACTCATAGGGAACCAATGAGTCCATGCCAATAAGGCACACCAAGTTTATATAAGTTGTAGCAGTTTCCTTGCTACGCACTTCTTCTGCCTGTCCTATGTCTTCTCCTTCCATGCTTTACTTTGTTGTGCCATGCTCTCACCATAGGCCTGCGCCATAGGCCTGCAATACTGGAACAATAAAGGATCAGTACACGATCATATTGGTCAGCCGTATTGGTTCCAATCATAACCTCCGTCATCCGAAATCTGGCACCCAACGTGGTGATGACTCCTGCAAGCCCCCGCGGCCCCTGCCAGTACCGGAGACTCCGAACAAGGCGGCACTGACCGATGTGATTCAGACCAGCTCCCACCAATACCAGTGCCGATGCCAGCGGCCCCGGCAGAAACAGCCTGGCCAGCGGCCCCTTCCCTCCAGCGGCTTCAGCTGAGCTACACCTCCCTGCTTCCTACATTCCAGGCATTCTCAGCAGAGTATCTACTACGAGGGCGGTTCCAATCGAGTCCCAATGGGACCATGGGGAGGTGGGAGGGACGGGGAACTATCCCATTCCATTGGTGGAAAGGCATTGTAGGAAATGTAGTCACAGCCTGTACATGCATTTCCTGTGGTACAGGTCAACAATGAATGTAACAATCTTTGGACTGACAGATGTTAAAGGAAGCTAGACAAGCCATAGCTCCCTATGGGTTACAGCCAGGATACACAACTGCTGTAATCAATCAGTTGTTTTTAACACATTTGTTCACCTACTGAGTCATCGATTAAGGCAGACTCCACCCACCGGTATCAATGGGTGGCCCCAGGCATGCCAGAATTCTCTGGCTTGGTTTTTGTTCTCATTTAGATAGCCTTATTGTGACTTTCTCACCTGTAAGTCTATGGATGATATCCTGATTGCGAAAAAGCTACATCTTAAGATAATACTCTCTGACTTTCAACCCATGTCAGCAAGCAGAGGGTCACAAACAACACTATGCCTTGCAACTTCTCAATTAAGTGGCAATTCACTTGCAAATGCCTTGGAAGCCACGCCCCGGCAGCCAGCAGACCTTTTACAAGGTGTCACTGCTACCCAGCTGGATGGGGGGACACCTTTGTTAGATCATATCAGCAATTGCAGCTTCCTGATAAGGCTTTGTAATTAAGTCAGGATTTAGCGATCAAAGAGTGGTAAAGAATCCAGGACAGTAACTCTGACCCTGTGCTCTGTTAATTGGCAGGTTGTCTACCTCTAGACAGGGCATCCTTATAATTCCTGGTTCAATACATTTTGATTATGACTGGGCTATGAGAATTATGCTCTATACCATTACCTCTCCTGTTAGCACTCTTGTTGGGACAGAAATTGTTCAGCTAATATCATTTGAGTCCCGAGTGCCTAAACTTCTAACAGGATCCTAGAGCAAAGGCTCGGGTTCCACCGCTATGCCTGATATCTCATTGGCCCTAGAAATCCAGAAGGGAAAACTGGAATAGATTGTATCTGTCAGACACCCTTGTGGACAAATTATACAAATTTCAATGATTGTGGATACTGGAGACGATGTTATCATTATGCCTCGTCATAAATGGAATGTCCACTAGCCATTGCTCATGGCAAATGCTGAAGTCACGAGGTTAAAAGGTATCCACACGACCTGGGTTAGCAAAGAGCTAGAGCAATTAGCTTTAGCAACTGCAAATCAGTCACTGTAAGACCGTATGTGTTAACCCTTCCAGTTGCTCTAATGGGCTGACATGCCTTAAGTCAGCTAGGAATAAAAATGCTATTTTTGTTCCTTTTCTGTAGCAGCTACTGGTCAGCAAATTAAAATGGAAAACAGATAATTCAGTATGGGTGGGACAATGGTTGCTCAGACAAAATAGGCTGCAAGTCGTTAAGACCCTAATACAGAAAAACAATAGCAACTAGGGCACACCTTGCTAGCCACCCCCACCCCTACCTCCACCCCTGGACAGAGGACAATTTTCTGGTACGACTCTTGCCGATAACAGCTCTGCTCTGATTTAAAGTTCCAGTACTAATTTCAAGGAACACCCAGGGGGGATGGAGAGAGAACAGCAAAGGAAGGTACCAGCAAGGTGGGGCAGCTGGCTGGGTGACTCCAGCCTGCAGGGAAAGAGGTTCAGCTGATGCAGCAGCAGAGGACAGCCTGAGGGGCAGATGGCAGAGGGCTGTGCAAGAGCTGAAAGGCTCCTGGCAGAGCCAAGCTCTTCCTGCCTTTGGTTCTGGCTGTGGTCTGTGCCACTGATGCCTCTGGGGACACAACTCCTTCCAGCCCTGGGCCCTCATTGCCTCCTTGTCCATCCTCAGGAGCCTGGGAGTGGTTGTGCCATAGTCCTGCCCTTGACATTGGTCGTCTCCACATCTCACTGCTCCAGGAATCGCCCTGAGGGGTGAGTGAGGGACAGGATCTGCCTGTCCAGGGGCCAGGGCTCAGGACTTGACCCTTTGCATTAATGAAACATCTCCAGGTTTGCTCAGCATCAGAGACATCTTGCTCTGCTTGTCCTGACCTCTCAGCACTGCCTCCAGTTCTCTGCTCCAACCACAGCCTGCAGACACTTTCCCAGCAGTGTCCTCACTGGGACCCACAAACAAGAGAAGAAACTTCAGAGTTTGAAAGTGACTTCAACTTCTGGAGAGGTTTCATCATCTTCCTCTCAGTCTCTGATGTTTACCTGGCACCAAAGCCACCAGAGGGTCATTAAAATGCCCTTGGGTTGGTCCTCTGCTGCTCAGCTGGGCTGAGCTCCATGGCTGGAGGGAGCTGCTGGAAAGTAGGCAGCAATGAAAAGTGTCAGCTGTGCCCAGGAGCAGCTCCTCTGCTCTGCACAGCAGGGCTGAGGGCACTGCCAGTGGATCTCAGCAAAATTAAGAAGGCAAAGACAGCTTGGAGGTGTCCAGGAGGGTGACTGAAAGCTGACAGGAGGAGAAGTCACTGCAGTCACTGGCATGGTGAGTCTGTGGGGGCAGGGCAGTGCAGGTGCAGCTCCTGGAGGCATCTCCCAAAGCTGGCACAGCCACAGCTGGTGGGGGCTGGAAGGAAATCTTCCTGTGCAGAGGCTCTTTTCAGGCTTTTCTGAAGAGCTGTGGAGCCCTGGGGTGCAGGCAGGGCTGGTCAGGGCTGTCCTTCAGATCAGGGTCCCTGCAGCCCAGGGGCTGTGTGCTGGGGCAGGGACTGTGCTGCCTGCCAGGCTCAGCTCTCAGCCTGCCCAGGGAGCTCCACACAGTGCTGTGGGGAGAAGCTGTGAGTGGCAGGAGACAGCCCTGGCAGGGCAGGGCAGGGTAGGGCAAGGCAGGGCAGGGTCCTTCTGCTGTGGGGAGGGAGCTGTGTTGGCCAGAGCTGCTCACAGTCCTGGCTCATGCCTGGTCATTTCTGAGGGGGTTTTGAAGAACAAGATCAAGGCAGCATTTTGCTGGAAGGGAAGGAGTCTTGGCTTTGAATGTTGATCCCCTTGGTGTGCTGGGTGAGCAGTGTGAGACTAGAGATTATTTCACTGCTGTTCATAAGAATCTGAGGTCTCATTAGCCTTTGTCTGAGCTATTCCTGAGCTCTGAACACCCAGAGCTGCCCCTGGGCAGTGTCCTGCTGCTGGGAGGGGTCTGCAGGGCAGAGCTCAGCACACAGCAGGTGGAATGGGCTCTGTCAGCAGGGACAGGGAGGAGAGCTGGGCACAGAGAAGCAGCTTCTGGCAGGGGCAGGTGCAGGTAGCAGAGACTTGAGCAAGGAGGGAGAGGGATCTGCTTGCAGAGCTGACCTGGCAAGGGGGATCAGGCACCTCTGTGCCATTCTCTGCACTGCAGACACATTTCCCAATGCAACCTTTTGCTCTCCTCTTCTACCCTGCAGAGGCAGTGCCCTCAAAGCTATGGGCTCCAGGTCAGGAGTCACAACCTTGGCAGCTGACATTCAGCTGAAGGCTCCTGGACTGTGCACACAGGAGGAGGATAAAAGCTCTTCAGTTCCATCCTGTGAGCTGCAGAGACCAGAGCTGGGGAAGGAGGATGCTTCACCCCAAGCCCCTCTGCCTTTCTCTCTTCCCTTCATTGTGTCTGCAGCACTGCAGAGCTGTTCCCTGGTTCTCCACCTCTCCATGGGACTCTCATTCCCTGGGACTGGGCTGTTGGTCACTTTCTGTTCTGATACCAGAGGAATCTTCATGGCAATTCTGGGTACTTGCTGCATTTGAAGCTGTGATGAACCATCAGTGATTGGTAGTGATGGGACTGAGCTGATCCATTCCTCATGCAACTCAGGGACAGAGGTTACAATGAGGCTGAGAGAAGTGTGCCCTAACTTGTCACTGCCTTTCCCTCCTTGCACAGGTCTCCATGGCCAGAGGAAACAGATGGCCAACAGCAGCTCCATCACCCACTTCCTCCTCCTGCCATTCCCAGGCACAAGGCAGCTGCAGCTCCTGCACTTCTGCCTCTTCCTGGCCATCTACCTGGCTGCCCTGCTGGGCAATGGCCTCATCATCAGCACCATAGCCTGGGACCACCACCTCCACACCCCCATGTACTTCTTCCTCCTCAACCTTGCCCTCCTTGACCTTGGTGCCATCTCCACCACTGTGCCAAAATCCATGGCTAATTCCCTGAGGGACCGCAGGGACATCTCCTATGCAGGATGTGTTGCTCAGGTCTTTCTCTTTCCCTTTTTCATGTCAGCAGAGTATTTTCTCCTCACCACCATGTCCTACGATCGGTACGTTGCCATCTGCAGACCCCTGCACTATGAGACCCTCCTGGGCAGCAGAGTTTGTCTCCACCTGGTAGCAGCTGCCTGGGCCTGTGGGGCTCTCAATGCTCTGCTGCACACAACCAATACATTTTCCCTGCCCCTCTGCCAGGGCATTGCTGTGGACCAGTTCTTCTGTGAAGTCCCCCAGATCCTCAAGCTCTCCTGCTCCACATCCTACCTCAGGGAAATTTGGCTTCTTGTGCTCACTGCCTGTTTATTCTTTGTCTGTTTTGTGTTGATTGTGGTGTCCTATGTGCAGATCTTCAGGGCAGTGCTGAGGATCCCCTCTCAGCAGGGACGCCACAAAGCCTTTGCCACCTGCCTCCCTCACCTGGCTGTGGTCTCCCTGTTTCTCAGCACTGCCTTCTTTTCCAACCTGAAGCCCTCCTCCATCTCCTCCCCATCCCTGGACCTGGTGGTGTCAGTTCTGTACTCAGTGGTGCCTCCAGCAGTGAACCCTCTCATCTACAGCCTGAGGAACCAGGAGCTCAAGGCTGCCCTGAGGAAAATGATCCCTGGATGCTTTCAGCAGCAATAAACTCTTTGTCTTCTCCTGCAGAGCAGTTCTGATGTCACTCAGTGCAGGCCCAGCCTGGCTGCTGGAGTTCTGGCTGCTGCTGGGGCTCTTCCCTTTGTGAGAATGTCTTCAGACCATTTCTGGTTCAGTGTTGTCCTGTCTGCTGTGACCCCCTGTCTGCTGTGACCCCATGGCTGCAGACATGAGCAGCTGTGCTCCCTGGGTGTTCAACACAATAAAGGATCCTGCAGGGAGTTGTTTCTCTGAGTTCCTTCCTCCAAGGGTTCTGTGGAGCTGCAGGGCAGTGCCTGTGTGCAGAGGTGGAGGGGCAGAGTCCCAGCACAGCAGCAGTGCCAGGGAGCCTCAGAGCTTGGGCTGTCCTCAGCAGCAATTTTCTGCCCTTCCACCCTCTCCTGCTGAGCCTCTGTGCTGGGGCAAGGCCTGAGTGCTCTGGCAGCTTGGGCACTGTGCTGCTGTGTGGCAGTGCTGGGACTGCATGCAGGGACAGCCCAGGGGCACTGCTGGCACAGAGCTGTGCTCCAGAGCAACTCTGCCATCAGAACAGGAGGTCTCCTCATGCCTTCATACCCCAACCCCCTCGCATTACAGACTGCACCTACTCAGAGTCCAAATTGAATACCCTGACCCCCTGTGGTAGTAAGAGATGTTCAGTTCTCCCCACACACACAAACCACAGCTAACTCAGTCAGAGAAGCAAAATGGAAGAGAGCTTAATGAAATGCAATGAATATATACACAATATACAGGATTTACAGTATATAAAAAAATATACAGGAAAGAATGAAACACAGAAAATTCCCCACCCCACCTTTATAGAGGAGGGCTCCCCCCAAAAAACCCTTCTGCCCCTTCCTCCTTTTTTCCCAAAAAGGGTTAGAGTGAAAAGTAATTATTTAGGGGGAATTCTGTTAGTTCAAAGAGTATGGTAAGGCGAGAAAAGAATTAGTTTCTTATCTCATTAGTTGAAGGTCAGCGCCAAGCACAGAAGAAGGAGAATCAGCTGTCCAGACCATGACTGAAACAGACTCAGACTGACTAAAATTTTAAAGTTACATTCCCACAGATCTATCAATGAAATTTGTTTAGAATTGTCTTTGTTTTCCTTTTTACACCAAAACAGTCAGCTGGAGTGTTCAGTAGCTGACCCTTTCCTTAAAGGCACAGACTAAAACTGTCACAGTCCACCTCTTCTGAACAATTTCATTGGCTGTTCGTACTCTCCATCTAATCTAAAACAATATCTACAGTTTGTAAGTAAAGTTCATAGTCCATTCTGGCTATCCTCAGATGTAGATGATTCAGAAGTCCAAGAAAATCAGGAAACAAGAAAAACAGAAAACCGTTTGTCTCTCCTCAGACGAACCAAAGAAAAGGGAATCAGGGACTCTCAGTTGACTCAGGGCTCTCTAGGTTCTCAGGGTTCATTGTGGTGGGCTACGCCCATCCTGGGAAAAAACATGGAGGGAGGCCTCCTGACAGTTGTTTTTTTTTCCCTCCCTGGGGGGTGTGTTTCCTCCCCTGGGAAACTGACTTGGTCTGTTCCACTTCCCCCCTCCTTGTCCAGCAGGGGTATAAGAGGGAGGAGAATTGCAGGCATTGCTCTCTTTCCTGCTGCTTCCACATTCTGCAAAGGACTGGTTCTGTATCTCATAATTTTTTTTTCCTTTCGTTTTCCTTCTCCCATCCATCCTTGTTCCTTACCCTTGTGAACCCTGCCTGTTGTTGTTACATAAATATATATATATATATGCTGTTTAAAGAAAATTTCTTTGCCTCTCTACTTCCAAGCTGAACTCATATTATTTCTTGGTGGATTTGCTCCCCTCTCTTCCTTCTCTCTCTCTGATGGGGAAGGCGATTCTCAGCCTTACCCCATCTGAGCTTTTAAGCTGCAGTTAAGGCTGAAACCACCACAATTTTTGGCGCTCCCAACATGGGGCTTGGAAATTAATATTCTCTTTGGAAAGCAATATTTCATCTGAAAGAAAGGGATTTGAAGTAGAGATGTCAATTTTGAAGACTCTGATGGTCCAAGCTTTTGCATGGGTGTTTGGCTGGAGCTTTTGCACCCTTATCTACAAATTAATAACTTACCATGTGGTGTGGTTAATGACAGAGATGCTGCTCAACTGGATAAAAAATTTGCTGATGCAGTTGGGCATGGACCTCTTGAATTCCTTGAATTTTACTGGCAGTGGTAATTTCTCTAACATAAAAAATTCCTCTGAAGCAAACAGTGAAACCAACAGTGTAGATAGAAATATCTGGGATGGAAAATTGCCTTACATTACAATATGCTCTCTATGCTTAAATGTAATCCTTATAGGGGCATTTGCTGGGACCATGTTGGGCGGGGGAAGAGCTAACCCATTCAGAGTACTTTTGAGGGTAATGAGGGTAATGAGACAATCCTTTGTACTCTTTGAGGAGCCTCCTCCTGTGTGCTGTGAGCATTGTGTAAACACAGAGAGGGAGGGGTCTCAACCCCAGGCACAAGGGTTTGCCCCACCACCAGCTGTTCCACACTTAACCCCTGATGCTCCTGCCCATGCAGTCTCTGTAGCACCTGTCACTACATGCAGGAAAAGAAGTCAAAAATCATCTCCAAGAACAGATGGTGAGGAAGGGACCTCAGTGGGGCCTAGTACCTCACAGAACCCAGCAGCAGACGGCGATGAGTCAGATCACGAAACAATAACGGTTACTTCTCTACCCAGAAAGGAACTAAGGCAAACTCATCTGGATTATGCAAGGAAAGAGGGTGAGCCAATACTAAGCTGGGCCCTGAGATGATGGGATGAGGGGGTGGACACAGTGGACCTGGATAAGAGCGAATCAAAGCTTTTAGGCTCCCTGACTTGTAATGCTGGTCTGGACAAAGAGTTAGTCAAACTCGATGGCACACACACTCTCTGGGCCTGGATTCTCAATGCCATCAAGAGCCGGCACCGCTCAAGGGATGACCTGCCCTGGGCCCCAGCTAGATGGACAGCTATGGAACAGGGCATTGGGTATCTGAGACAGATGGCTGTGCTGGAAATAATTTATGGGGATGGCCAGCTCCCCTCGGACCCAGATGAGGTGCCCATGAGACAGCCCTTGGTAAAGAAACTCACCCAGGGTTCTCCTCAGAAATATGCTCCCACATTAGGAGGGATACTCCTGAGTGGACAGGATGGAAGTCCTAAAACTGTCTGTGAGTTTGCCAATGATTTAAGGGAATATGAGGACAGTGTAAATCAGAAACTCCTGATCTCAGCCATAGAAACTAAGACTAAAGACATTCTCAAAGCTGAACTGAAAAAGGGGAGCGATGCCTCCTTTTCCCCTTCTCCTTCAGAGTGGGTCCAGGTTTCAGCAATCAGGAACAGGAGACCTTCCCCCAGGACATCACCCCAAGCCAGTCAGGGGATGTCAAGGGGGTCTCTGTGGAGGATCCTCTGGGACCATGGAGAGGACATGGACAGCTGACATGGCCAACACACCTCTGCCCTCTGGATCAGAGTGTGGGAACTGCAAGGTGGCCACACTGGGGATAACTCATCCAGGAGAAGGGCTGCCCCAGGCTCCCGAAGGGGTCCCTCTCACTCAAGAGACCCTTCCCCTAGTAACACAGGACCCTGTGACAAGTGTGGGCATCACCACCAGCATTAGAGGTGCCCTACCTCCAGCCAGGTGGAGGCCAGGGACAACAGAATGTCCTGGGATGTGTCTGTGAAATGGCCTGGCACTTCAGAAGCCCTGAAGTACCCAGCTCTGGTGGACACAGGGGCTCAATGCACCCTGATACCATCGAGGTACAAAGGGGCTGAGCCCATAAGCATTCAGGGAGTCACAGGGGGCTCACAAGACCTGACTGTACTGCATGCTGAGAGAAGCCTGACTGGGAATGAATGGGGAAAGCACAAACCTAGTGACTGGTCCAGATGCACCTTGCATCCTTTCTGTGGGAGGGATGCTTCAAGGAGCCTAGGGGGCATAAGTGGGCGTTTGGGGTAGCAGCCGTAGAGACTGCAGGCAAAGAACAGCTGTCCACCATGCCTGAGCTGTGGGATGAGCCCTCCGTAGTGGGCAGCCAGAAGAGGCAGGGTTTGAAGTTCCCTCTTGCCTCTCTCATAGTACATTGCAGGCAACCCAGGACCAACAGAGACTCTCTGCACCCCATACACCAACTGATTCGACGCCTGGAGAGCCAGAAGGTGATCAGCAAGGCTCACTCCCCCTTCAACAGCCTGATATGGCCAGTGTGGAAGGCAAGTGGGGAATGGAGACTGACTGTGGACTACCATGGCCTGAATGAAGTGACTCCTCCGATCAGCGCTGCCGTGCCGGACATGCTGGAGCTGCAGTACGAGCTGGAATCGAAGGCAGCCAATGCATGCCACAAGTGACATTGCTAATGCCTTTTGCTCCATTCCCATTGCAGAAGAATGCAGGCCACAGTTTGCTTTCACCTGAAGGGGACTACAGTACCAATGGAATGGGTTTCCTCAGGGCTGGATCCATAGCTCAAACATCTGCCATGAGGTGATCCAGACTGCCTTAGAGAAAGGTGGAGTCCCTGAGCATCTGCAGCTCATTGATGACATCATTGTATGGGGTGAGAGTGCAGAGGAAGTTTACCAGAAGGGTAAAAGGATAATTGATATCCTGTTGGAGGCTGGCTTTGCCATCAAGAGAAGCAAGGTCAAAGGGCCTGACAGGGAGATCCAGTTCCTGGGTGTTCAATGGCAGGATGGCTGTCACCACATCCCTCAGGAGGTGGTAAACAGGATAGACAATCTGGTGCAGCCCATGAACAAGAAAGAGACACAGTCCTTTTTGGGGCTTGTGGGCTTCTGGAAAATGCACATTCCTGGGTACAGTCAAATTGTGAAACCTCTCTTCCATGTAACAAGGAAGAGAAATGATTTTGTGTGGGGACCTGAGCAGCAGGTAGCATTTGAGCAGATCAAACGAGAGGTGGTCCAGGCTATGGCTCTGGGACCTGTTTCAACTGGACCAGAGATCAAGAATGTGCTGTACACTGCAGCCAGTGAGAATGGTCCTATGTGGAGCTTGTGGCAGAAGGCTCCTGGTGAAACCAGGGGCAGGCCCCTAGGTTTCTGGAGGAAGGGCTACAAAGGCTCTGAGGCCAACTACACCGCGACAGAGAAGGAAATCCTAGCTGCCTATGAGAGTGTCCAGACTGCCTCTGAGGTCATTGGGACTGAGTCACCTCTATTTCTAGCTCCAAGGCTTCCAGTCCTGACCTGGATGTTCAAAGGGAGAGGCTCAACCCCACATCATGCCACAGATGCCACCTGGAGTAAGTTCATGGCCCTGATAACTCAGCGAGCTCGGATGGGGAGCTTCGAATGCCCTGGCATAGTGGAAGTGATCAGCAACTGGCCAGAGGGTGCTGACTTGGGAATGCCACCAGAGCAGACAGTGAGCTGTGCTGAGGAGGCTCCCCCATACAATGATCTCCCTGACCATGAGAAGGGCTATGCTCTATTTACAGATGGGTCCTGCCGGCTTGTAGGCAGCAAGCGGAGATGGAAGGCAGCTGTCTGGAGCCCAACAAGGCAAGTGGTGGAAGCAAGGGATGGAGAAGGTGAATCCAGTCAGTACGCAGAGGGAGAAGCTGTCCAGCTGGCCCTGGATGTGGCAGAAGGAGAGAACTGGCCAGGGCTGTACCTCTCTACTGACTCCTGGATGGTAGCCAATGCCTTGTGGGGGTGGCTGAAGGAATGGAGGAGGAACGGGTGGCAGAGAAAAGGGAAGCCTCTTTGGGCTGCTGACCTGTGGCAAGAGATCGCTGCCTGCCTGGACAGGCTGCCAATAAAGGTAGGGCACATGGATGCACACATCCCCAAGAGCAGAGCCACAGAGGAGCACAAGCACAACCACCAAGCAGATCTGGCTGCTAAAATCTCCCAAATAGCCTTGGCCTGGGAACACAAGGGTGAGCTGTTCTTAGCTCGCTGGGCCCAGGACACTTCTGGCCACCAAGGGAGAGATGCCACATCCTGGTGGGCTGGGGACAGATCCGTGGACATCTCTCTGGAGGCCATCTCACAGGTTATCCAGGATGAGTGTGACATCTGTGCTGCTATCAAGCAGGCCAAGTGCATGAAGCCTTTGTGGTATGTGGGGAGATGGTCAAAATAGAAGTCTGGAGAGGCCTGGCAGATCGACTCCATCTCCCTTCCTCGGTCTCACAGCGGCAAACAGCACGGACTGACCATGGTGGAGGCAAGTCCAGGGTGGCTGGAAACCGACCCAGCACCTCATGCCACCTCTTTCAACACCATCCTGGGCCTAGGGAGACATGTCCTGTGGAGACACAGCACCCCTTGGGGGGAAATGAATGGGACAATGGAAGCCACTTCAAGAATCATCTTACCTGCGCTCAGTTTGGCCTCATCCCCAAAGGAGCTGCATAGGCCCTGCCTGGTCTTGCAGAGAATCCTTTCCTCCTGGGTCTGCTGCAGGATGAAGAACAACAGCTGCCAGCTGCTACCAGCACTGCGCACAGGCAGCAATATCACACAAACCAAGACTCCCTGGCTCCCATTCCTGAACTGATTCACCAGCTGGAGATCCAGGGAGTGACCAGCAAGACACATTTGCCTTTCAACAGTCCCAGCTGTGCAGTGCAGAAACCTGACAGAGCATGCAGATGAACAGTGGACTCTTGAGGCCTGAATGAGGTGACACCACCACTGAGTGCTGCTGTGCCAGACATGCTGGAACTCCAGGATGAGCTGGAGTCAAAGGCAGACGAGAGGTTCTCTGTGACTGACATTGCCAATGCTGCCTTCTAAATTCTGATGGGAGCAGAGTGCAGGCCACAATTTCCTGTCACCCAGAGGGGTGTGCAATGCACCTGGAATCAACTGCCCCAGGGGTGGAAGCAGAGCTCCACCATTTGTCATGGACTAATCCAGACTGCACTGGGAAGGCTGATGGCCCTGAACATCTCCAGTACATCCATGACATCATTGTGTGTGGCCACAGGGCAGAAGTGGTGTTGGAGAAGGGAGAAAAAAAATATTCAGATACTTCTGAAGGCTGAATTTGCCATAAGGAAAAGCAAGGTCAAAGGAACTGCAGAGGAAATTCAGTTCCTGGCAAGAAAATGGCAGGCTGGATGCTGTCATGTACCTATGGACATGGTCAACAGGATAGCAACCATGTCTCCACCATCCAACAAGAAGGAGACACAGTCTGTCCTAGGCCTTGTGGGGCTCTGCAGAATGCATGTCCCAGGCTGCAGTCAGCTTGTGAGCCCTCTCTATTGAGTGACCTGAAAGCAGAATCATTGTGAGTGGGGCAGTGAGCAACAAGGCTTTGAGCAGATCAAAGAGGAGGAAGCTGTGCAGTGGCACTTGGGCCTATCTGAATGGCACCACTGGTGCAAAATATCCTCTACAGTGCAGCCAGGTATCATGGAGTACTTGGAGTCCCTGGCAGAAGACATCAGGTGAAACCTGAGGGCAGCCACTGGGGTTTTGGAGTAGAAATAAGGGGTGGACATTGTACTGGGTTTGGGCTGAGCTGGAGTTAATTCTCTTCTGAGTATCCTGCTAGTGCTGTGCTTTGCAGGGCTGTGGCTGGGTGTTGGTAACAGAGCAGAGTTTTGGCTGCTGCTCAGCTGAGCTCTCAGGCTGTGCTTTTCCAACATTTCCCTGCCCCAAGAGTATCCTCGGGGTGGGGGTGGGGGGGGGGGCGGGGGGTGAGGGGGCAAGATCATGAGAGGGGACACAGCCAGGCCAGCTGACCCAAAGTGGCCAAAGGAGTGCTCCATGCCATGTGTGGTCTGTTCAGCTATAAGAGAAAAGTGGGAAGGAGATTGCTCCATGGAGTTTGTCCTCCAGATGAACCACTCTGCACAGAGCCCTGCTGCCTGAGACCGACCCCCATGTGCTGCTGGGCAGTACAGATTCACTCCTCTCTCTGCTTCACCCTGTGTGGTCTATTGCTTGTGCATATCCTTAGTGTTAAATTGCTTCTATCTTACACTTCCTGTTGTTATCTTCCCCTCTCCTCTGTCAATTTAAGAAGGGGAGTGATAGAGTAGCTTTGGTGGGCATTAAGCCCCAGGCAGGGCCAAACCACCACACATCCCCAGTCAGAAAGGCACCAGAGGGTCTGGGAGGAGCCATTCCCAATGCCCTGGAATGGAGCAAACCCTGCACATGGGGAAGAAGGCCAACTGCAGCTGGGCTGTGGCAGGAGGAGTGTGGCCACCCAGACAGAGCAGTTGTCCTCACCCAGACTCAGCACTGCTGTGGCCACAACTGGATGCTTGGTGTCTGGGTGTGGAGCTCTGCAGTCTGATGGAGAAGGGAGGAACTGGGGAGACTACAGAGGAGATCTGCCAGGATGGGGGTTGACATCTCTGTGGAGAGGCTAAGGGACCTGGGCTGCCTCAACCTGCTGAATGGAGGCTCAGGGCACTGCCAGAGCAGTGTGCACATGGCTGAAGGCTGGTTTCAGAGGATGGAGCTCTTCTGGGGAGTGGGAAGAGACCAAAACCTGCACAAAGTGCAGCCTGGAAGGTTCAGATTAGAGAGGAGGCCAACAAAATGTCCCTCAAAGGGCAGAGCTGCTATGCATGAGGCCATCCAGAGGTGTCAGGAAATGGCAGGGAGAGCTGAGACAGCTCAGGGAAGGGATGGAAATGACAGGGGGAGTGACAGCTGGGAAAGCAAGATTGGTGTCAGCAGCCTGAAGGGAAAGAGCTGCAGGCATGGGACAGTGTAGGACAGGCTGCAGTAGGGATGGCCAAGGGCTCTGGCAAGGCTGAGAGGCCCAACAGGACCTTGGCTCTGGCAGTTGCCTCTGCCACCAAGGCCTGAAAGGACAAACTTTGCTTTGAGGCTTTCAGGCTCTACTATTGCAAGGGCAGTGATCAGGGCTTGGCCTTTCTGCTTCCTAGACCAAAGGCAAGTTTTTCAGCCCTGCACTTTGCCTTTGTCTCCCTGCAATCCTGGCCTCTACCTAGCTGCTCTAACGAGTCCCTGGGGAGCCTTTGTCAGTAACAAGCCTCAGTGAGGCCAATCAGTGCTTCAAGGTACTTTGGAGTTTGCTTCTGACTTGGACTTCTGGAGAGGCTTCTTGGCAGTACCTTGGCAGAGTCTCCTGGCAGTACCTAAGGATGATGTAATCAGCCCCAAATACTCCATGGGGCTCATTAAATACTGCTGAACCTCTAATTATTGCCAAGGTTTCTGCAGCTAATTGAAGAGGTTTTTGTTACACAAAGCATCTGATAAAAAGTATTTTTAAAGGTACATTTCATTCCTTTTCAGCAGCAAACCACAGCAAAACCTGATAAGGTCCTACCCTGCTCACTGCTCATCCACAGTCCCCACTGTCCCCAGCAGAGCCCTGAGGCACAGGTGAGGGACAGGATCTGCCTTGCCAGGGGCTGAGGGTCAGGGCTTGGCCCTTTGCATCAATGAAACCCCTCCAGGTTTGCTCAGCAGCAGAGCCACCTTGAGCTGCTTGTCCTGACCTGTCAGCACTGCCTCAGTTCTCTGCTCTCACCACAGCCTGGAGATGCTTAAATGTCTCCAGTGAAGCTTCCCTTGCATCCACTGTC
The DNA here is from genome assembly GCF_014839835.1 of Dryobates pubescens. Lineage (NCBI taxonomy): Eukaryota > Metazoa > Chordata > Aves > Piciformes > Picidae > Dryobates > Dryobates pubescens. The sequence continues at coordinate 81,454 of NC_071654.1, read as the reverse complement.
TCCTTCTGCTCTAACCAGACCCTGGGGACCCTTTCCCAGTATGCTTCCCTGGGACCCATTAACAGTAGAAGAAACTTCAGAGTTTGAAGCTGACTTTGACTTCTGCAGAGGTTTCATCAGCTTCTCAGTCCCTGAGGTTTACAGGGCACCAAAAGCCAACAGAGGAGTTGTTAAAACACCTTGGGCTGGCCCTCTGCTGCCCTATTGGGCCAGGCTCCTGGGCTGGATGGAGCAGCCGGCAAGCAGGCAGCGCTGCAGGAGACAGCTCTGGCCAGGAGCAGCTCCTCTGCACAGCACAGCAGGGCTGAGGACACTGCCAGAGGATCTCAGGGAGATGAGGAAGGCAGACAGAGCTTCAAGGTGGCCAGGACGGGGAGGATGCTGAGAGGTCACTGGAGGAGAAGTCACTGCAGTCACTGACACAGTGAGGCTGTGGGTGCAGGACACTGCAGCTGTAGCTCCTGCAGGCATCTCCATCTCGGCAGCTGATGCTCAGCTGAAGGCTCCTGGAGTGTGCACACAGAAGGAGGACCAAAGCCCTTCAGTTCCATCCTGTGAGCAGCAGTGAGCAGAGCTGGGGAAGGAGAAGGCTTCACCCCCAGCCCCTCTGCCTTTCTCTCTTCCCTTCACTGTCTCTTCAGCACTGCAGGCCTGCTCCCTGTTTCTCCACCTCTCCATGGGTGTGGTGGTTTTAGGCTATGCCTTTAAAATTTAGTTACAGATTTTGAGCAGAAAAGTAGAACCAAAATAAATAGATCACTCTTGGGTGTGAAAAGGAAAAGAAAAGATTATTCTAAACAAATTGATTGGATAAATATCTGGAATCAGAGGAGCTGTACCATAACAATTCTCTCTCTTCTCTTCTGATCTCAGCTGTTTTGCTTCACTCTGGAGAGATCACCTGCTTTGGCTGGCCTTGGCTAAGTCTAACCCACTGCTTTTTTTCTCTCTCCACTCCTCCTTTCTCTCTTGGAACAGGGCAACTGGGAGTAGGGGCAGTGGAACAGCTTCCCTGGTCTCTGACCAGGGGGGTTTGTGTGGTTTGCTAATTGTAAATACCTGTCCAATATTGTCACTCCTGGATGTTCAGTACCTGTTCATTGCATTCCATTGCAGAGTGTAGCTTTTGCTTGTCAATACAGCTTCATTTGCTTCTAACTGAGCTGCTCTGGCAAAGCTAATGCTGGGGGAAATTTCAATCCACCACAATGGGACTCTTGTTCTCTGGGACTGGGCTGTTGGTCACTTTCTGTTCTGACACCAGAGGAATCTTCATGGCAATTCTGGGTCCCTGCTGCATTTGAAGCTGGGATGAACTCTGCCATGGTTTGGTAGTGATGGGACTGAGCTGATCCACTCCTCATGCAGCTCAGGGATGGAGGTTACAATGAGGCTGAGAGAAGTGTGCCTTAACTTGTCACTGCCTTTCCCTCCTTGGACAGGTCTCCATGGCCAGAGGCAGAAGATGGCCAACAGCAGCTCCATCACCCACTTCCTCCTCCTGCCATTCCCAGGTACAAGGCAGCTGCATCTCCTGCACTTCTGGCTCTTCCTGGCCATCTACCTGGCTGCCCTGCTGGGCAATGGCCTCATCATCACCACCATAGCCTGGGACCACCACCTCCACACCCCCATGTACTTCTTCCTCCTCAACCTTGCCCTCCTTGACCTGGGCTCCATCTCCACCACTGTGCCAAAATCCATGGACAATTCCCTGAGAGACAACAGGGACATCTCCTATGCAGGATGTGTACTTCAGCTCTTCTTTTTTGTATTCTTAATTGATGCAGAGTTTTCTCTCCTCACCACCATGTCCTACGATCGCTACGTTGCCATCTGCAGACCCCTGCACTATGAGACCCTCCTGGGCAGCAGAGTTTGTCTCCACCTGGCAGCAGCTGCCTGGGGCTGTGGATTTGTCAGTGCTCTGTTGCATACAGCCAATACATTTTCCCTGCCCCTCTGCCAGGGTAATGCTGTGGACCAATTCTTCTGTGAAATCCCCCAGATCCTCAAGCTCTCCTGCTCCACATCCTACCTCAGGGAACTTTGGCTTCTTGTGCCCAGTGTCTGTTTATTCTTTGTGTGTTTTGTGTTGATTGTGGTGTCCTATGTGCAGATCTTCAGGGCAGTGCTGAGGATCCCCTCTCAGCAGGGACGCCACAAAGCCTTTGCCACCTGCCTCCCTCACCTGGCTGTGGTCTCCCTCTTTCTCAGCACTGGATTCTTTGTTTACCTGAAGCCCTCCTCCATCTCCTCCCCATCCCTGGACCTGGTGGTGTCAGTTCTGTACTCAGTGGTGCCTCCAGCAGTGAACCCTCTCATCTACAGCCTGAGGAACCAGGAGCTCAAGGATGCCCTGAGCAAACTGATCCCTGGATGGTTTCAGAAGCAATAAACTCTTTGTCCTCTCCTGCAGAGCAGTTCTGATGTCACTCAGTGCAGGCCCAGCCTTGCTGCTGGAGTTCTGGCTGCTTCTGGAGCTGTTCCCCTTGTGAGAATGCTGTTCCCACACAAGTGTCTTTCTTCAGACCATTTCTGGTTCAGTGTTGTCTTGTCTGCTGTGACCCAGAGGCTGCAGACATGAGGAGCTGTGCTCCCTGTTTGTGCTGAACAATAAAGGACCCTGCAGGGAGCTGTTTCTCTAGTTCCTTCCTCCAAGGCTTCTGTGGAGCTTCAGGGCAGTGCCTGTGTGCAGAGGTGGAGGGGCAGAGTCCCAGCACAACAGCAGTGCCAGGGAGCCCCAGAGCTTGGGCTGTCCTCAGCTGCTCTTTCTGCCCTTACACACTTTCCCACTGATCCTCTGTACTGAGGCAAGGCCTGAGTGCTCTGGCAGCTTGGGCACTGTGCTGCTGTGTGGCAGTGCTGGGACTGCAGGCAGGGAGAGTCCAGGGCTGCTTGTGGGAGAGAGCTGTGCTCCAGAGCAGCACTGCCATCAGAACAGGATGTGTCCTCATGCCTTCATACCCCAACCCCCTCCCATTACACACTGCACCTACTCAGAGTCAAAACTGGATACTCTGACCCCCTTCCAAGTATAGACTCAGTCCAAACATGGTTCTTCTAACTTCTCCCAGTAGAGATGTGGCCTCATCCCAGTACAAACTGGATCCTACTGTCCTCTAGCACTGCAGCCTGGGTCCTGAGCCGTTTCCAGTATAAGCTGTGTTATTGTCTCCATATATTATAAAGTTCATTCTTTTAACATATCCCAGCACAAACTGGATCATCTTGGTCCCTTCCCAGTAGTTTCTGCATCCCTTCACATGTTAACTCAATAATCTGATTCCAACCCAGTACAGACTGGGCCCCCTCACAGTACAAACTGCATCTCCTGATCTCTTCCCAGTACAGGGTCTCATCCCAGAGCAAATTTGAAGCCCTGTCCCCCTCCCACTACCAACTGCTTCCCTCCCATTGCAAAGCAGATATCAGGACTCCTTCCCAGTACAGACTGTGCCTGCCCCTGGGAAAAGCTTCACCACCTGAACCCTTGCCAGGACCAGATTAGGACCCCTTCCAGTACAAACTGAATCCATTTACCCCCTCCCAGGCAGACTAGGAACCATCCCAGCACAATTTGTGTCCCCTGGCCACATCCCAGTACAGTCTGGAACTCATCCCAGTACATACTGGGTTCCTTTCAACCCTCCCACCACAGGCTGGGCCCTGTCACAGTCACAACTCCACACCCTAATCACAGCAGAGTCCAGACTGGGCCATCTCCCATTTCAAACTGGGTCCCATTAACATCTTCAAGTACAGCCCAGGCCTTGTCCCAGGAAAAACTGATTCCACTCATCCCATCCTGTGCTGTTTAATATTTTTATCACTGCTATAGACAGAGGGATGGAGACACCATCAGCAAGTGTGCAGATGGCACCAAGCTGAGTGGTGCTGTTGAGATGCCAGAGGGACAGGATGGCATCCAGAGGGACCTGGACAAGCTGGAGAGGTGGTGCCCAGGTGACCCTCGTGAGGTTCAACAGCAGCAAGAGCAGGGTTCTACAGCTGGGGGAACAATCCTCACTATCAATACAGGCTGGGGGAGGAGGTGATAGAAAGCAGCCCTGAGGAAAAGGGCTTGGGGGTGCTGATGGGGGAGAAGATGGCCACGAGCAGGAAATGTGAGCTTGCAGCACAGAAGGCCAAGGGGAGCCTGGGCCAGAGATGGAGAGAGGAGATCCTGCCACTTTGCTCTAGTGAGACCTCTCCCGGAGTACTACATCCAGTTCCGAAGTCTCAGCACAGGAAGGACATGGAGCTGATGGAGCACATCCACAGGAGGGCCACAGAAATGATCAGGGGCTTGGAGCAGCTCTGCTATGTTATGAGGACAGGCTGAGGGAGCTGGGGGTGTTCAGCTTAGAGAAGAGGGGGCTCTGGGGAGACCTAATAGCTGCTTTCACAGTATCACAGTATCACAGTATAACTAAGGTTGGAAGAGACCCCAAGGATCATCAAGTCCAACCTGTCCCAACAGACCTCACGACCAGACCATGGCACCAAGTGCCACGTCCAATCTCCCCTTGAACACCTCCAGGGATGGCGACTCCACCACCTCCCTGAGCAGCCCATTCCAATGACAAACGACTCGCTCAGTGAAGAACTTTCTCCTCACTTCGAGTCTAAACCTCCCCTGGCACAGCTTGAGACTGTGTCCCCTTGTTCTGGTGCTGGTTGCCTGGGAGAAGAGACCAACCCCCTCCTGTCCACAGCCACCTTTCAGGTAGTTGTAGAGGGCAATGAGGTCACCCCTGAGCCTTCTCTTCTCCAGGCTAAACAATCCCAGCTCCCCCAGCCTCTCCTCTAGGGCTTGTGCTCAAGGCCTCTCATCAGCCTTGTTGCCCTTCTCTGGACATGTTTAAGTGTCTCGATGTCCTTCTTAAAATGAGGGGCCCAGAACTGGACACAGTTCTGGACAGAGTTTCTAGTGACTGAAGGGTACTGGATGCAGAGAGACTGTTTGCAAAGGCCTGCAGGGACAGCACCAGGGGCAATGGCTTCAAACTAGAGCAGAGAAGACTGAGATTGGATGTGAGGAACAAGTTCTTTACCACAATGGTAGTGCAACACTGGAACAGGTTGCCCAGGGAGGTGGTTGAGGCCCCATCCCTGCAGATGTTCAAGGTGAGGCCAAACAGGACTCTGGGCAACCTGATCTAGTTGAGGATGTCCCTTTCTGTCTGCAGGGGCTTGGGCTGGATGACTTTTGGAGATTTCTTCCAACCCAGACCATTCTATGATTCTATGATCCCAATACAGACTGGACCTCAATGAAGTAAAACTGGATCCCCTCACCCCCTCTCAGTACCACCTGGATCTCTCCCAGAGCAAAATGGATGCTCTGAGCCCCTCCCAGGGCAGAAGGCATCCACAGCCTCCTCTCAGCACACACTGTGCTCTCTCCCAGGACAAACTGGACCCATCCCAGTTCACTCTGCAACCTCTTCTTGTAGAAATAAGATCTCATGGTCCCCTCCCAGTCTAGACTGGGCCATGTGCCAACACAAACTGCTTTGCTTTTCTCCCTCCCACTTCAGACTTGGCTCTCACCCACTCCTAACTTACTCACCTGTCCCACTCCCAGTACAGACCAGGCTCCCTCCCAGGACTAACAGGAGCCCCTGGTGCCTCCTACTAAAGTCTTGGACACCTCCCAGTAAAAGCTGACCCCATGGCCTCTCCCAGTAACACTGGACTTTATCCCAGTACACTCTGAAACCCTAATCCTGTCCCAGTACAGCCTGGACCCTTCCTGTCCAAACTGGATCCCTGCAGTCTGGGCTCTCCAGGTCAAGAGAGACAGAGATCTGCTGGAGAGAGTCCAACAGAGGCTAGGAGGATGAGGAAGGGACTTGAACATCTCTGTGGCCAAGCCACTATCCATTATTGACCTGGAGTCCTGGCTCACTGGGGAGGTCCCAGGGTATTGGAGAGGAGCAAATGTGACACCCAGCTCCAAAAAAGGAAGAAAGGAGGATCCAGGAAACTATAGAGCTGGCAGTGTGAGCTCAGTAGCAGGGCAGGGCATGGAGCAGAGTGTGGTAATGGTTGCAATAAGCAGTGTGAGCAATCTGGCAGTGTAGGCCTAGAGCCTGACATGGTGGTAGGCCGTGTCCAGCGTGGGTGCGGAAGTGGCTAGCAGTGTAGCAAAACAGTGCTGTGCCTGCAGCATGTAACTAAAGCAGGGCACTGGTAGCTATAAACACAGAGGGTTATCTGGGAATAACAGGACACACACCTGCATCAACAACCTCATGTGTTATTACTAATTTAACCAATAATCTATAGTAATAGTGTGTGGTCACTCGTGAGGGGCCAATGAAGCCATGCCAGCAATGCCCTCCGAGTTTATATAAGTTGTAAAGGTTTTCTTACTACACACTTCTTCTATGCACTTCTTACTAGCCTGTCAGCTCTACTGTCTGCTCTGTACTATGCTTGCATTATAATCAAACAACACTGAAGCAATAAAGGAACAATACTAGATCATATTGATCAGTTGTATTGATTACAGTCTCCATCATCCCATTACCTTTCTGCCAGACAGCTCTCCAGCCACACTGCCCCTGGAGCATTGCTTGGGGTTGTTGTGCCCCAAGTGCAGGACCTGGCACTTGGCCTTCTTGAAGCTCCTCCTGGTAACGTTGGCCATGGATCCAATCTGTCCAAGTCCCTCTGCACATCCTCCCTACCCTCATGCAGATCGGCTCTGCCACCTAACTTGGTGTCATCTGCTGACTCACTGCTGACACACTGTGTCTTCATCAAGGTCATCAATAAAGATGTTAAACAGAAGGGGTCCCAGCACTGAGCCCTGAGGAACGCCACTTGTGACCTGCCACCAGCTGGACTGAACTCTACTGAGCACCACTCTTTGGGCCCTTTCACCCAGCCAGGGCTGTATCCAGCAGAGCATTGCTCATCCAAGCCAGGAGCAGCCCCTTTGCCCAGGAGAATTCTGTGGGGAGCAGTGCCAAAGGCTTTTGGAAAGTCTAGGGAGACAATAGCCACAGCCTTGCCCTCATCCAACAGTCACTCATCCTCTCAGAGGAGGATATCAGGTGGGTCAGGCAGGACCTGCCCTTCCTAAACCCAGGCTGACTGGGCCTGATCCCCTGCTTGTCCTCTCCAGGACATCTAATGGTGCTGGAGATGCTCTGCTCTATGCCCTGCCCTGCTACTGAGCTCCCACTGCCAGCTCTATAGTTTCCTGGATCCTTCTTCCTTCCTTTCTTGGAGCTGGGTGTCACATTTGCTGCTCTCCAATACCTTGGGACCTCCCCAGTGAGCCAGGACTCCAGGTCAATAATGGATAGTGGCTTGGCCACAGAGATGTTCAAGTCCCTTCCTCATCCTCCTAGCCTCTTGGACTCTCTCCAGCAGATCTCTGTCTCTCCTGACCTGGGGAGCCCCAAACTGAAGGGATCCAGTTTGTACAGGAAGGGTCCAGGCTGTACTGGGACAGGATTAGGGTTTCAGAGTGTCCTGGGACCAGACCCAGTGTTACTGGCAGAGGCCATGGGGTCAACTATTACTGGGAGGTAGAATCATAGGCAGGTCTGTGTTGGAAGGGGCCTCCAAAGGTCACCCAGTCCAACCCCCTGCAGACAGAAAGGGACATTCTCAACTAGATCAGATTGCCCACAGCCCTGTGCAGCCTCACTTTGACTATCTGCAGGGATGGGGCCTCAAAAATTTCATTGGGCAACCTGTTGCAGTGTCTCATCACCCTCACAGTGCAGAACCTCTTCCTCATATCCACAGCCATTGCCCTTGGTCCTGTCGCGGCAGGCTTTGCAAACAGTCACTCTCCAAACAGTATACTTCAGGCACTGGAAGGCTGCTATTAGGTCTCCCCCAGAGCCTTCTCTTCTTCAGTTTGATCAACCCCAGCTCCCTCAGCCTGTCCTCATAGCAGAGCTGCTCCAAGCCCCTGATCATTTCTGTGTCCCACCTCTGGACCATCTCCATCAGCTCCATGTCCTTCCTGTGTTGAGACTTCAGAGCTGGATGCAGGACTCCAGGGGAGGTCTCACCAGAGCAGAGTAGTGCTCTCTCCATCTCTGGCCATGCTGCTTTGGGTGCAGCCCAGGCTGCCCTTGGCCTTCTGTGCTGCAAGCTCACACTGCCTGCTCCTGTCCACCTTCTCCCCCACCAGTACCCCCAACCCCTTTTCCTCAGGGCTGCCTTCTATCACTTCTGCCCCCGGCCTGTATTGCTAGTGAGGATTGTTCCAGCCCAGCTGCAGGACCCTGCTCTTGCTCTTGTTGAACCTCATGAGGGTCACCTGGGCACCACCTCTCCAGCTTGTCCAGGTCCCTCTGGATGCCATCCTGTCCCTCTGGCATCTCAACAGCACCACTCAGCTTGGTGCCATCTGCACACTTGCTGATGGTGTCTCCATCCCTCTGTCTATAGCACCGATTAAAATGTTAAACAGGATGGGATGAGAAGAATCAGTTTTGACTGTGACAAGTCCTGGGCTGTACTTGGAGATGTTAATGGGACCCAGTTTGAAATAGGAGATGGCACAGACTGGACTCTGGTGTGATTAGGGTATGGAGTTGTGTGGTGAAGGCACATTATGCACAGCTATTGGATCTTGTCCCAGCATGTGGACAAGTTTCCCCTCCTTCAGGAGGAAGACAAAAGCC